>NC_090786.1:9987500-10202500 GCF_040054535.1 Antennarius striatus | reverse complement strand
CCAGCATCTCATTCATTTAAATTTGCAAGACATGCCTAGCCATCAAACGTGGAGCTGAATGGACCCCGACACTCAAGACAAAAGGAGTTTGTGACAACATGTGATGAGAAACACAAGAGGACGGCATGCTCAGCTCAGGAGAGTAGTCACTGATAGAGGGATGGAGGAAAGACATGGTTTTCTTTATTAAACCAAGCATGACATGCACTTGCATGAAGGCGCTTTGAAGACCTTCTGATTGTTTTTGGAGTGTTATTCCAGGAAAACTGAAGATGCATTAATGGTAATAAATGGATACTTAAGAGATGTGTGTGATGAATCATGTTTTTATACCAAGGCAATGGTAGAATTCCTTGAAAATTCAATATTTATTCAATTTCTCTACATAAAAGTAGCACAGCTGCTCAATCTCTTTTAAATTGGTACTTTCATTCATCAAACAGCACTTCTCATTAGTTTAAAAGGATCAAATTTCTCTTTGGAACAACCCCCCCCCACCCTAAACCACACCGCCGAGAGATCAAGCTTCCCATGTGCCCCATGCATTTCAGCTCTGCGTTATATGTCTGTGTGATTTTCTATCCTATAGTCCTTAGCTTTAATAACGTATGTGAATGGCCAGCCATCTGTGCAAATCCAGGTGTTGCCTGAACATTAAGTCTCACATCCAGACAATTCCTTCATCTCAGGTAAAAATAAATTTAAAAAAATAAACTGAGGCGTGTTTTGACAGCTCTTGAAATGAATTTCAGTGTCTTTATTTTGTAATTATCTGGTACATCATCCTGCATGTTCCTGAAGTGTGATACAGAAATTGAGAGCACTACTCAGCGACCACAAGATGGCAACATCTTCACTACATTCATGTTCTTACCATTGGCCACGTGAATGCACGCACTCAAATGTACTCGCAGGAGAGCCCATGTTTGGTTTTTACTTATCTCTTGGAACTATAAAACACCTCCAGACTATTTTCTAGGTCTTCCCTTTCTCAGATTAAATAATGCATTGTCCATGAAGAGGGCAGGCATGACAGTTCAGAACAAACAGCAGGGTAAGACCATCAATTCAGCTCTTTGATGCCAGGTGCAACATAAAATATTTTTATTGCACTGAAGAGTTCTTGGAGTTAAAGAATGATAGCTGGAATGGCGGTGAATATTAACAGTGGTTGTTCAGTGGCCGTGAATCTTTCAATCCATTTAAAAACAGCAAGGTTACTTTGAACTTGTCCCAGTACATCTTCACTACAAGAACACATCTTCCCAGTACAGATAACATACTACAGATGTTTTCATTGCTGGACACTGTCCTCTACCCTTATATCTGCTATATACTGGTTTATCTGCATCCATATATGCTGTTGTGTTTGTAAAAGTTAATTTTAAAATACGTAAGATGTGGAGAATAATGCAAGAAAGCATAGATATGTCCTTAGCAGCTGAGGCTGGGAAGGATCTAAGGAGCTGGAACCTAAAATAGCTTCATCTTTAGAAATTCATGATGTTTGTATAGTATCACTGAGGCAGGAAAGGCTGTTATCATCCAAAAAAAATGGTGCTCAAAACTTATCTCATTACTTATAATGGTAGAAGAATTCTAATCAACTAGAAAATTTCATCCTGTCCTTCTGATCAGCTGAAACTGAATGAGTTCTCTCTGGTTCAGAGAGAATATTTTGTGTCACATCACAAAAAAAGTGTCTGGAACAGCTGCAGCAAATCAGGCCTGAAGTTTTCTGATGTGAGCACAGCTCTCTGGATTTCTAAACATTTAGCATGTTTTCATGCCTGTTAAGACCAGTGTGTAGAGGAAAAATAGGGACAGCTGAGAGCTGGAGGCTGATCAATAGCAAATAAGAAAGGGTAGTTGTGTGTAAAGTCTATGAGGATGCATTTTTGCAGTGTAAACTAAAAGGGTGGTGGGTGACATCGAAGGAGACAGATACAACAGGGGGAACAGACGATATAAATTGGAAGGGACTGTGTTATTTGGAACAATCTTACCCTTGCAGGGCTTTCTCTCCAAACCAGTCTCCTTTTCCGAGGCTTCGCAGGTAGACAGCTTCTCCATTGGGCACGTCCTCCCTGGTTACATTAACCTGGCAAATAAACAGAAATGCAAGAGGAGGTGGTTAAAGAGGAGAGTAATGTGACAGGAAGGGAGATGGAATACAAGTGAAGAAATAAGGGGTGTGAGTATAAAGATGTGTGGCCCAGAAAGCGAGAGAAGTCTCATTTAAGAGGGTAGCATTTGATTTCACATCATTCAAAAGAAGCTGACGTGTGAATGATTGCAGACGGCAGGTTAATCATGCTATTACAACTGAGATTGAATGGCAGCTTGACAGATATCTTTGCACATGCTAGTCTGTTACAATCAGGTGGCGACCATTTCTGTGCACAGTCTGGGAGGAAACACTGACCACCTCAATAACCAAATGACATGTGAGTGACGGCGCTGTGCTGGTCCACAGGACTTTACACGTGATGCTCACTGAAAGTGAGCAGAGATGGTCTGTCCACCCAAAGAATGCTCTCATGTCTGCCAATAAGTCAGTTCTATACAGATGGAGCGGCATAGTCCAGCGTAAGCACAATGCTATCTATAGATGAGTGACAGTGTGATTATTCCTAATTATATATGATCACATAAGAGGAGAAAAATATTAATAAAGGGCTGAAAGGGGAGAAAGAAAAGACACGTAGAGGTTAATGGATTTTCCTCTTTTGCAGGGAAACTGAAGCCTACATGGGAGCACTCTACAGCTTTAAGGATTGCAATAATTGATCTAAGTATATGAAGAGGAGGATGGAGGTAGAGAAGGAACATGAATACTAGAAGGCCAGGAAAGTAGTAACTAGTATAAATTTGGAATGGATATGGAATGAATGGAAATAATAGGATAAAGGACGGAGAGAATCAGGAGTAGCATAGTGTTAACAAATACAAGTACATGGAAGCTCGCTGATAGTGTTGATACTGCATGAGACAGAATGTCTTCTGTGCTCACTGTGAAAGCAGGTGTTGATGACAGAAAGGTGAAATGAAAGTGACTCCATTCTTCTTTCTAGATGCTCCACATGTTGCAGCAAGAGATGATGAAAGAGCTGATGTTTCTTTCTCTCCTTTCTCTCTCCTCTCCCCCATGTCAAGGTGATTGATGACTGGCATCTTCAACCCAAAAATAATAATACCACTTTGCTTCAAACATTCAGTGGGTGTATTCTTTTGCGTGCGCGGCGTGGTACCCTGCCTCAATGATTATTTTGTTGGTGGGCTACAGGCGCTGTTCTCACCTTTCCTTTACTGATGATGAAGAAGGTGTCTCCTCTGGCTCCCTGTCGGATGATGTACTCTCCATCTTCATAATGTGTCTGTCAGAGGAGAATACCAGAGAGGAGAGCATTAGGAACGAGGAGAAAGGACAAGTATTATTCGGGATATCGCAGTTCTTTTTTGGCTCAGTTCTTACACTGAAATTGAGATACTCTAACCAGAGTCAACAATGTACTCTGACGTAAATACAGTGCTACATTGGCTGCACAGTGCTACATTCTAATTAGATGTTTTCCCTTGTTAATTTCACAAATTTCCAAAGGTGTTTGACCTCCCTCACACTCATTTCTTGCTCGAATATGCCCTATAACCTTGGATATAAATAAGTGCATAAAGAAAATGATGGAGAAGTTATTATGAATCCATCAAATCCAAGGAATCGCAACTCCTCTTCAAGTGTTGAAACAATACTGAATATCCATCCATCAGTTTGTTTTGTTCCCGGTGACCCTCCTTGGGGTTGTAGGTGCTGGAGATTGCCTAAGCATACATCCAATGTGCTGAGGTAGGGAGCGGATGCCAGTCAAAGCCCGGCTAACACTGAAAAACAATTTCACACACCTTCTGTTTAAAATAACCTTCAGTGTCAGGTAAAGAATGATAATTTTTCAGTGATGTTATTTTTAAACAACGGCACCTCACGGAATAAGTGACTCAGACAATCCTGGACTGATGACAGAGCTCACTGTTTCCTGTGAAATTATAAGCAGATTCCACACTGCAACTGCCAGATTTTTATTCTCACACTATTTCACAGAGAAGAGAAAGCTTTCATCTTACTTCGAACCAAGCATGAAGTGTGTGGTTCACGTCTGCAGCACATCACTCAAGACTGGATTCATCTCATGATGTTTAGCTCACTTCTATTTATTCATTATTCCCAAGAATGGCTTAAATCAGAGCCAGATTTATCTAATCAAAAATCAATCCAAACCTAACTGATCTGTTATAGTAGAGGACGTAGGTCAGTGTAATAAATCATTTTACCCAGCACAACAGAACTGGTTTTTAAAATGGGACATACTGTATTTTGAGAGATAAGCAAAGGAATAAATCAACTAAACTGGTAAAAGATTTTCATTATTCCAAAACTTCATTCAATTGTGCCACTTGCTTTGTTTATGAAACTGGTAAACACAAATTTAATCAGCTGCCCAACACTAGCTCAGCCAACAGTACAAACACATTAATCAGAGTCCACTTACGGACACCTCTAGAATGAAAACATTTAATCTCTGCAGGGTTAAGAATATTATGGTGTGTATTCTTTTAACTCACTCCCATTTGATTAGATTATTTCATTATTTCGATTTCCGGTCAAATATTTTGCACCTTTTAAACCCACGCTTTCCTGTCCAGCTGTGGTTATATCATCAGTGGTAGGTGATGTAGCTTTCTGCCTCCTACAGTCAATGTACTTTCCCCTGACCTCTTTATCACCATTGATGGAGTTGTCCTTCAGTATCATCATATGCTGTTACGAGTAAGTCTATGCAATTTCTTTTCATGGGCCTTCAGGGTTCTGCACGACACAAATCTTAAAGGAGCTTCGGAAAGGAGCTACTTCTCTCAAGTTAACCTTTATGACCCTTGTCATGTGTTAGGTCTGACTTATTATCACTTTTACCAGAACCCACTCACAAAAATATTCCATAAAGCCGCAAACTTCACCTCATCAGGCCCACTGTAGTTCCAATATTTACCGTTAAGCATTACTGGTGATTCACAGCTTTGTTCCTTTTAATTTAATCCTTGAGGAGAAGCAGAAGAAAACACTTCAAGCAACTCTTGACCTGCTATTTAAGCGCATCCAACAACAACAGCGAGAGTCAGCTGTTGATGTTGACAAACAACGAGAGAGGGAGTCAAGTGTTGGAGAAACGCTAACGCAGCAGTGTAGCCGAGGGGGCATTAGTCGGATATGACAGTTTGTTTGTTCCAAATGTTCATAAGTTGAATGTTTGTATGTTGAGGACTACTACAAATACACTAGCAAGTAAAAATAAAACAAATATCGGAATAAAAAAAATTACTAAATAAAGCCAGCGCGTGGTAGTAATGGAAAGATAGGATACGATCTTTTAACGCGAGATTTAAGAGAAGACACTGACTCTGATAATCCTATCTCCTCCTGCAGGTCTTTTCCCAGGCTTTCCTTTCTGACCTGGACTTACAATCAGACAGAGGACAATTGCTTGAGGATATCAACTACAGTGAGGTTCATGTGGGAGAAATGTAATCAGGAACCAGGTCAGGAAAGTCCTTAACAGTCATCAATAAGATCTTAAAATTGATTCCAGTTGTAAAAAACAGGGAGCCGATGTAAAGACACCAAGACATGTGTAATATGTTTTATTCTTCTTGTGGTTAGTAGCCTAACAGCTGACTTCTGCACAGTCTGAAGTCTTTTTATGGTTTTCTGGTTTAGACAAGAGAGGAGACTGCTGCACTATCCTGCACTAAATAAATACACTGTCTGTATCAATAAATCCAAAATAGGTATTTTTCTAGCAAATTCACAGAGGTCCTAAAAACCATAATGAATGAAAAAGTATTTGTTACAGTTTTATTTTTAAAAAATTGCTCTTATCATTCTAATTATTCTTTCTTATTATACTTTATTATACTTATAATACGCTATGAATAATTATGTAAATCAAGCAAATAAATAAAATTAAAATTTGGTTTTATTTTTATCGGTCAATATTGATTCACAGTTTTGGAAGCCCAAAAAAGAAAATACTTGAAACAATTTCAGTCCTAAGAAGTGCAATTGCAAAGTAGGTCGCCACGTTGATATTTAACTTGTTTTGAGTTTGGAAACACATTCAAAGACAGCAATCGATCTCTAATCCCTACTGTGCCCACTTTGTTCCATTAACCTCCAAAGAAATCGCCGTTATCTTTCGATTCATTATATTGGAATATGCCTTCATTACCTTCGTTCTGACTCTCTTTTCTCACAGCAAAAAGAAAGTGACTTTATGGAAATCAATTAAGGTTTGTGGATGGCCGATGTCACAGGCTATGAAACGAGGCATTTACCTCCTCAAGGACGTCTGCGAGCTTGCTCAGAATTTCCTCCTGCAGGCCGTGGAACGAGGGTACACTGGAGAAGAAATAAAAGAAACCAAAGCTTTTACACACAAAATACTTCCATAGGAAATGAAACTATGTAATTACAATGATGATTAAGTCTTCAGTGGTTGTCAGATGTAAAAGAAAGCAGTGTAGATAGAAGCTTAGACAAAGCAAATTAGAAACAACTGTCCTGAGATCTGTGTTGAAAAAAAACTGCGAACAAAAGCACATAAAAATCAATTTCATGCTTGTAAAATGTATGATAATATGTGTAAACAAATATTTCAGCATGATCTAGGCAGGGTGTCTAGTTATACAGCGGGACGTCAGATCCTAGGGTTGAATACACCATTATGAGGCTTTAACATTTGTTCCGTCTGCTTCCCAGCTGCCTCAATGAATGTCTGTTATCAAACACACAGAATATAACCGGCCCAATGTTTATCAAGGAGGGGAGAAAATAACCCATATGGTGAACAAAGACCTTATCTCACCATACCATCTCTTTTCTCTGTGTTTCTCCATAACCCCCCCCCCCATTTCCCATGCTTTATTACAGTAATCTGAACCATCTTGTCTCAGGCCCCAACCCAGGGCCCCATGCCACTGGTGTGATTGTTTGTGTTGCTGCTTCCTCTTCACAGGCAGTGAAGGGAATACCCCACTCCGTACGAAACATATGGAGTTTCCCTTATGAAACTTTTGACTGAGGAGCCTATGTTGTAGTAGAGTTACTTTAAACACTTTTGCTATAAACACTTTCTTATTATGGATAAACACAAAATAGCTTTATATTATTGTAGTATCCATCAAACACCTGGACAAATGTCCATCTTTAATAAAATGTATTTTATTCCTTTATCTAATGTGGTAGACAGCACAATACACTATCCATTTTTATTTTGAAAAAATCTAGAAAGAGCATTGAAAAAACAGCTACCAGAGACACATCCACTTTCAAAGCAAAGCAATGTGGGATTTTTTTCTCGTTTAAAAATCTGTGCTCCTCTTCCACAACTTATCAGAACAAATATATAATTTCACAGCAGTTACAGAGTGGGCAGTATACTCACAGGGACCAGAATGTGTTTGCTCATATGCTTCTAAGAAGCAACACAGCAACATAATTATCTACATATTGTAAATTATCAAATGTTGCTATAAATCTCCATAAATGTCCCCTTGATAATGAGCCCAAATCAAGCAAAACACACATCTAATAAATACTCATCTGCCGGGCTGCTGAGCTGCCATAAATATACTACAATAAAGACGTAGAAGTGTTCTGTTCGCTTTTCTAATCAAAGCAATAAGTTAAAAAAAAAGTTTGAGACATAAAAATATGATTAATAGTTTGTTTTCTCTGTAGACTGTTTTTAAGTTTTTCCTCACCTAAAAAACAACTCTTGCAGATTCAACCAGCGCTGGCTGCTAATGTCAGCCTGCTCTGAACTCCAAATTGTCCTCAACACAAATTAAAAGTATAGCTTACAACGGTCCAATAATTGACACAACTAATGTATATTTCCTAAAACTGACATAATACCTGTAATTATCCACTCTCAAGCCCAAATGCAGATTTTGCGTGCTATTCTTGTATCTCTGACACCTTTCTGATGTCATGATGCCAGGATTAGTCAGCAGTGCAGAGGTGAGAAAGCAGCACGGTTTCGAATGAGTGAAAGGACTCTTTTGCATTAGTAACACAACTTTCTGTAGCACATTTCATGGCGAATATCCAAGTGTCACACTTTCTCCTCGGAGTGGTTACAGTATCTGAAAATGTGCATCCCATCTATATTCATAGGATATATCTTCCCTTTTTTTTCCTTTTGTAATGGCTGGATATTCACTCGACTTCTCAGGTAGGCCGTCAAGAACAACAAAATCCTTCAATTTCCAAATGCAAATTATCCTTGGGGTCTAAGGAAACATTTCAAATAGAATAAGTAATGTCTGCAACAGTGAAAGGAAACCATATAATATATGATCAATGTATATTGTATTTTAGGTATGACCAATGTTCCCTCTAAGCTGCGTGGCTGCCCAATTGCGCACTAGTCGCAGTCTCACCGCACAAGAAATTCTATGCTGCACATAAAATAAAGTTTGATATAAACGTATTGTGATATCCCGTGTGTTGTTAATGTTGTGTGTTGCTGCCCTGAGTTGTTCTAGGGGTGAGTGAGTTGCGCATGAGTAATAAAAGATGCTGAGCTGGAGTTGGTTAAGGCTGGATGCCGAAATAAAGCTAGCCAGAAGAAGTCCGTGGTTGTCATCCTTGCCCACATTACATGACACCGCGGGTGTCACTGTATTAAATACAGTAATATCTAATATTGGATGTAATCTAATTAATCAGACTAATATTATTGTTTTCTGTACCATTTTGCATTGTAACTCAGTAAGTGACAGGTGTCCAGCCAATGATACAATAAGGTTCACTGACGCTATGCAGCCCATCATGGCATTGATGATGCTGCATGTGCGCCGTGCTATACACGTCGTGCAGGTTAGCTAGTTAACGACTGGAAATAAACGGGCAGCGACACATCCCCTCACGGTTCTTTTAAGATGGAATGACTATCGGAGAACAAGTGTACTGTATATGCAAATAAAAGAACAAGCTGCAAAGCTGTGACCGTAACTTTTTCTATCAGGGGGCGTCACTCTGCGACAAAAACTGCTGTAAAGTTAGTGTGTGTTATCCGTGTCTACATGTACACACAGAATGGACGGAGTTAAAACCAGCTATTTTCTGACGAAGAAACGTTTATAAACTTGCTTGACAGTTGGATATTTGTCTGTTTCTTTCTTTATGAGTCATAAAATTTATATATTTATTAATTTTATTTATTCATTCATTCATTCATGTTCCTCGCCAAAGACACACGACACCAGCTCTGGGTCAGACAGAAGATGCCTGCTGGTGGGAGAACTCTGTGATGGGTGCCCTTGGTTTATAATACCAATACATTTGTTTTCATATGTTTGGTATGAAGTCTGATATTGTTGTTTTATCGTAGAATTTCCACAGGTTCCCACTAGTACAGATATAACAGTAAGAATCAACTTGATGATGCCTACAGGAGAAAAATGACAGCTGGGCTTACGAAACAACACTGGTTCCAACACCCAATGGTGCCATTTTTTTGGTACTTGACTCTATATAAAGTAATAGAAAAAAGACACTGCATTAGTTTAGCCAAACGTGATGACTGGACTGGAGTAAAAAACTGATGGGATATCAGCACGCTGATGTACCACAGATTAAAAGGTGCTTGCATGAAAGACTATTTCTGTGGTGATTATTAAGGATGTATAGTTGGTTTCACATTTTGTTAATGATTTGAAAAAAAAAATTCACATTCTGTTTAAGTGAATTAAAGACCACATTGAAAGAGATTTCGGACAGTCAGTGGCTGGTTGCATGATGGGGCTCAGTGCTGACATCATTTCCAACACCAGCTTCCCTCAGTCAATAAATAAAGATGTCATCATTCATGGGATGTTTAATTCTGCATTAACGTGGGCAGTGCTGGCTGCAGACGTGTAGGTGTGCTGTCTCGCTCTATCTGACGCCATACACCAAGTCACTCTCTAACCCAGATGGAGTTCCCAACACAAATATTTTGTATGGGGAGATTGTATGTGAACTGGTACTCAGGAGTACAAATGTAATCCAGTCAGTCCAGCCAGTCAGAGAAGTTTGGTATCCTAGGTGACAGACAATTATGCTGTAATTCCCCCTCATGCATTTTGATCACCTCACACTCCCACTCTCTGTCTTTTGATGAGTCTTTCTTTTATCTTATACTCAGAGCAGACCATAAAAAGGGTGTGCAAGCCTTTAAAGTGACAATAAACCTCTCTATAGAGAAGTAATTAGGCCATAGGGTTGTCTCATATGGATAAGGACACAAAAGCATTTTTTCAGTAGGACACCAACTTCAGTGAAGCACCAAAATTTAAATTAACATTGAGATATAATTTTCGTGGGGCTAAAATAAGGGCTAAAACATATTGTAAAAAACAGCACAAAACATTTTTCAGAATTAACTTCGTATAAAGAAAGAAATCAATTATATTAATCCCCTGTAGGGGAAATTATCTGTCCACTGTAGCTGTTGTTAATCACATTCGTGTGGTCACACACACACACACAACCACCCACACACACACACTCACACACACACAGACACACGGACACAGACACAGACACAGACACACACACAGACACACACACACACACACACACACACACACACACACACACACACACACACACACACACACACACACACACACACACACACACAGACAAACAGACACACAGACACACACACACACACACACACACACACACACACACACACACATACACACACACACACAAGGGGCTTGTAAGCATGAAGATAATGAGACGTAGAACAGGAGGCAGGTCCTTCTTGGTGAGCCCCCAATAAGTAACTTGTAAGGGGACGGTGCCTTGCTCAAGGGCGCCTCAGCAGTGCTAAGGAGGTGAACTGGCACCTTTCCACTGCCAGTTCGGACTCTGAACTTTTTGCTCCACATGGGCCTTGGACAGGCCACCCTCTGGTCCCCAGCCCAAGACCCAGTGGGCTGAGCTACTGCCACTTAAAGCCAATGAATGAGCTACAGCCGCCCCAACTAAATCATAATTCATTCATTTCATTTCAGACAAAAGCTGTATTGAGGCCATTTGTTTGCCCGATCCTCACCTTTTCAGAAACTCCATATACTCTGTATGCTTGATGAGACCTGTCCTCATCATGATCGTCTGAAAACACTGCCGGTCGATGGCCCACAGCTTCACATTTGTTAGAGCTGGAAAGAAAAGTACAAACAAGCCACGTCATGAGAGACAGTTATCAACCCGAGGCAATCTAAACACTAGAACAGCACATTTACAAATAATGCATACCCCCCAACTCTTTCATGCATGCATAATGTCAATATAGGAATATAGTACTGGTTTTAATACATGTTGATACTGAACTTGTGGGGAAAAAATGTTCATTGTATGACATGACTTATGAGGACATTTAAACAAAAAAGTAATTGTAGAGTTCTTAAATAGTTAAATAATCAGTGGAAGGGTGGAGTGATCTGAGAGCCTTGGTGGGTTTATTTGCTCTTTTAGTTGTAATTACCATTGTTTAAATGTTAAATGTTTTTAGTTCCTGATATTCTGGGTAATTACTCTTCATTCAGGTGTTGGAATCAGTTGGTAGTTTCTAGATGTTTTGCATGAGTGCTGCAAGTTATGGTACAACAGATTAATTGATTTCAGGTCAGGAATCTGATTTCTCTATGCTAATGTTTTTTTATTAGAATCAGTAAAAGCCCCTGAGTCACTGATTGCTCTTCATGGACCATCACTTGCATCAAAATGTAATGAAAGTTATGTTCAGTTTCAAATCACAAACAGCCTGACATTATTTGAAAATGCTTTCACGGAATTAATTGTTCCTCAATGATTGCAATCTGCGTGAGCATAAAGGTGTCATCTCAAAACTAGAACAGTCCTGCAACTCTGGACTATATGGAGGTTATAGAGCCTGTATGGAGAGGTTTTTATTAACTTAGATAAAGCAATATGGCAGTAATCTGTACAGATTACTCTTCCATTAAGAGCTGAAATGCTCACAAAACATTATATAATTTCAGTCAGTTGAATGATGGAGTCCTGGATCTCACTTTGGAGCCAAAAATGTTTCACCTGAACAGATCTGTTGAGAAGAAGAGATTTTGTTAGAACAATATCGTATAGGTGTTCATCAGTGCAATAGACCTGGAATCCAGACCAGAATGTCATTATATTTCTACATTCAACCTCATTTCATTGAAGAAATTGGATTCTTGGTGCAGAAACTTTATAGCAAAACATGTCAAAACCTGATATTAAGTCTTGCTGAGCCGCATCTCTTGACTTTTAGTACAGTTTATGCTCATTATATCCAAAGATATGTCATATTTTTATTATCCTCTGTTAAACTGTTTGATTTGATCAGAGACCAACAGTGGACTATGAGGACTGAAAAGAACATTGACAGAAAGAATGCACCATCTGACCCTCCAGACAAATCAGAAGGTCTCTGAGAAAACCTGTGGCCACAGGGATCGCTAGTAACATAATCAATAAATATTATCAGGTAAGAGTCAGCCTAGTTAATATTCTGGGTTTGTCTGTTGCTAGAGCTTTTCATTCTATCTCATCTTTCCAGTGCGACACTCCATCACAGGGGTTTAAAGATTAGTTAGCAACAATGTGGTATTTATTGATTATAGCATAAAATCTTTTTCTGTCACTGTCCTCAACACTGCAAGCTTAGCTATCAAACTGCATACCATCAGCTAATGGGGAATCAGTCTGTCACTTCACAGGAGCATAACTCTTGGGTCTGGGCCTGCAGTTTAAAGAGCATCATCTATACTTAATAAATGTGACACCCTCAATCACAAGTAACACACCACTGTTTGCTTCCAGCCAACGATATTTTTCAAGAGATTTCAATTTATGGCTCCATGAGCAGGGAAACATTCCCATGTTGACACATACAAATATATTCTTCATATTTGCATACAGGGAGTCAGGCAATCCCAGTGACGCTACAAATCTCCCTCTGTAGACCAAGAATTTCGTAGTAATATAAAATGGGGCCAAACCATAAGAGAAATGGCCTCATTACACAGACTGACACTGTTTCTAGTTAGAAACACTTTCTTGTATAGCAGGAATCCTAAAACTTACAGATTGACATAAAAATTTATAAGAAGTGCATAAAATCACAGATGCCCTGTGCAAGGAAGAAAATATATCAGATTTACACACACACATATAATTATCATAAGCACTTGTGTAAACTATCATACTATAATGTCAAACCGGAGGGGTTGAATTTTGACGTAAATGTAAAACATCTGTTTAGCAATACTCTATCCCTCTTCCCCTTTACATGCTTTCCATTAGGTGTCTTGAAAAAAAAATCTAGTTCAAGTTCTGTCTTATGTAACCATTAAGATTCTTTTTGGGGGGTGATGTAGACAGAGCACATAGCAAACCTTGTGTATGGAGAAACACATTCTCGGAGTAGCCCAGTAATCTGACCCCAAAGCAATGAGAGTGGGAGGTCAGACATCATTGCCTACTTCGCAGTCTGTAATGGGGTGTTTTCTGGGAATACCAGAGAGTGAAAGTGGGGTAAACTGGGAAATGAAATATATAGGGAGCCTAGAGCACACCACAATAAGGTAAGCGCATTATTCAGATGCTTGACTAAATTGCGATGAGACTCAGGGAGTTAATTGTCCTGCAGTGTGGGTGCAGATGAATGTCTTGATGTTCATGGGTTACTGACCATTAGCTTCACAGTTTTCTGGACACATACCCCATGAAGCACGGCAGAGATACAAGGATGGTGTCTGTGAAAGGTTTTAAGGAACCAGTACAGTCAGGTTGTTATTCCAGTGGGATTATGACTACCATTCAGTGCTGGTGCACTCTTAATGCACACAGCATGAAAAGAACAAATTCAAATGATACATACAAAAAACAACAGCAATTTCATACATCTATAATAGAGTCCAAGCCTGGAGGCCAGTTACTATAGATTGCATAGTACTGATGCATCACATTTTCATTCTTCATGAAATCCTCATCATATGTTATACATGCCAACTATGTGAAGTGTACAAATCAATTGTATGTCAGAAAGGTCAGAAAAATGCAGAAAACAGCTTCATTACAGCAACACATATTCTGTGGAGAGTCAAGATTTTTATTATGTGAAGATAGAAGTAGCTATTATACAGAACCAAGGATGAGCTGATCCATTAAGATGACTTGATGTGTTTTATTCATTGTATAATTGGCTCATCTCATTGTTGTAAAATGGTCTCTTGATAGGTACAAATTTGGTAGTGCGTGGGATTTCAAAAAAACAAAAAAATGTGGAGGCAGGATCACCATCACTTCTTCAACCTTCCCAATGGTTGGGTTTTGAATGCCCATATAAACTAACTGAGGTAGTTATGTCCTATAATTTTTTTTATATTTTCCTGAAGACATCGCCTTCTTGCAACCAAAATTCACACTCAAGGGAATGTCTCCAAATTAAAGGTCCCATATCATACTCTTTTTAATCAATGCCACACAGCAGTCACACATCCATCTACACAGTATTCGAAATGTATTGCCCCAATCTGATCTGTGGTCCTGAATTCAGCTGTCTAAAAGTCACTCAAATGAGATCTACTGAGAACAGTAAAGTCTGTTTCTGCTGAGGCTGTCTCTGTTCTGCACCATTAAATGCTATTAAGCGCTGTGTCTGTCAACGCCTGCCTTGCCTGTTACACACCCCGTCATTGAGAGGATGGGGCTTACGGTAGCATGGGCATGTTTACAGCACATTGTCATTAACAATGAAACGCAACCACAGTTTCTTCTGTTCCTCTTTTGTTGGGACAGGTTAGAAACAGTAATGTTAATATGTACAACCAATAACTGATCATCAACTTGTGTGTCTAGTTCTGAGTGATGACTTAGTGACACACTGCTACCTCACCGCTGGACAGACCAAACATCACCTCAGGGATGAACCTTCCTTTATCAGGGGAGACGGGAGTGTCATCGCACAGATGGGGCTGGGCTATGCAAATCACTCCTTTCACATTACGAAAAGAGCTGTACTGATCACTTTTATAAGAGTTTGGGGCTGTAAAGTCGATAAACGACCCACTTGAATCCCTCATTTCTAGGGCAGTGGTTCCTAACCTTTTTGGACCTACCGAACTCCATCAGTTTCATATGTGCATTCACCGAACCCTACTTTAGTGTAAAATAAAAATTTAAAAAAATTTCAAATTCAAGACATATAGTTTTTCTACTGGTGCACAAAATGAACCATGTAGAGCAAAACCAAAGTAGTGCATCAAGTGACAACAAATTACATACCTGCAATCAGTGTGACTTCTGCTGTTGCCTTTGAGACACCAGTTCAGCTATGCGTGGCTTTGCCTTGGCAAGGGCTACTCGCATGTCATGTTCACAGCAAAGTCTGTTTCTTTTCCTTGTTTTATGTCCAGCATCCTCGAAAAGGATTGCTTGTAAAGATATGTCGTAACAAATGGTATAAAAAACTCAAGGGCTTTCTTGGCAATAACTGGATACTTTTCCCTTTGTTGACACCAAAACATTGAGAGCGTTGTTGTTCTGAAGAGTTGCTGTTGAACCTGGCTCTGCTGAATTTCAATGATTTCATCGAGGTATTCATCATTGACTTCTGCTGTCTCAACATCAAACGTGAATGGCTGTCTCACCCATGCTGGACATGAGTCTCGTGCAGGGAAGTATCCGTATCCGAGATTTTGAAAAACATGTTTTTCATAATATGACCCCTTTAATATGAACTGATTAGAATTGCAGGGTCAAGGTCCAAGTGAATTCATACTACTTAATAATAATAATCATTCATTCATTCATTTTCTGCCACTTTTTCCGCCATAGTGGGTCACAGGGAGCTGGAGCCTAACTCAGCTGACATAGGGCGTGAGGCAGGGGACACTCCGGGCACGACGCCAGTGCACCGCGGACCCACACAAAGACTGACAACCATGCACACACTCACTCCTACGGGCAATTTGGGACCGGCCAATTAACCTCAAGCGCATGCTTTTGGAGGTGGGAAGAAGCCGGAGAACCAGGAGAGAACCCACTCAGACACGGGTAGAGCATGCAAACTCCGCACAGAGCGGGACTCGAAGCCGGAACCGCCGTGTTGTGAGGCGACAGCGCTACCCACTGCGCCACCGTGCCGCCCTTAAGAATAATCAATACTTTAATAATTTCCATAGAGAAATTACTTTCACTTTGTAAACAAGCAGATAATGGGAGGTAGAGCAATGGGCAGCTTTCACTTAAGCGCACCAAATGAGCAACTTGTAAATGGGACAGTACTTTTCTCGGGGGTGTCTCAGCAGTGCTCAGGAGCTAAACTGGTACCTCTCTACTTCCATTTTACACAATTTTTGGTCCACATTTGCTTTGAGCTGGCCACCCCAGTGGACTGAGCTACTGCCTCTCCAAGCCAATGATAAAACATCACTTAAATGTCCAGAGCTCAAAATTTCAATTGCAATCGAATGGTCAAATGCAACAATACTTCTGTTAGATTGTGATGGCAGTTCACGTGATTGCACGACATAAAAAAAAATAGATGTCTTGAATTGAGGTTACCAACCATGCGCAAACAGCAGTGCTAGGGCCAGCAATACTAACAAACTAGCTAGTGATTGGGTAGATCGAATGACATTAAAAATAGACGTCAGCTTATCAGCTATCCCATCCTGATTGAGATACAGGACAGCCAATCAGATGACATCTGACCTTTTCTTTATTTTATGTAACTGTGCATGCGTGGACACTGTGCTAAGTCAACAACAAGATGTTAGCCAGTGAGTTGCTGGAGCCTATACCAGCTTCTTTATGGGTGAGAGGCAGGGGACACTCAGAGTGCGACGCCAGTGCACTGCAAAACCACACACAAGACAAACAGCCATTCACGCACACATTCACGGACAGTTTGGAATAATCAATTTCCGTAGGATGCATGTTTTGGGATGTGGAAGGAAGCCAGACAACCCACACAGGCAACATAAAAACTCTGAATAGAAAGGATTTGAATCTCTTTAGCTGTGAGGCAACAGTGACAGCACTACACACTGCATCACCGTACCACCCTGTAGATATTAAGAATTCTTGGTATATTTATAAATATATATGTTTTGCATTTCTGCAGTCAGTAGATCATTTTGACTTAGTCATTTTATAAGTAGCTTGCATGCTGAAAAGTGTGAGTACCCTGATCTATAGGATAAAGAGTTCTATGCTGCCCTGTTGAGGATGTATGTGGAGCATTCCTGACTAAGAATTTGAAGCATATTTTCAGCAACAGCTGAATTATTACAGTCCACCACAAGCTCATTAGTGCTGCTGATATTGAGCTTCAGGCAGTTGTCATTGCAATATGTGATTAAGATCTTTGAGCTCATCAGTAAAAGTATTATCTGTCAGAAGCAGCATGTTTCTCACTCGTATTATTCATTGCAGTCACACCTCAACATAGTGACAACTATCATTTTAACAAAAAACATACTTATCCTGTTCAAAGTCTTCACCTCAGGGGTCTGGACATTGGCAGGGAATATTATTCCTGCTGAAATGAGAGTTGCTAATTCTCAGAAGAATTATAAGTTACGGACACAGTGTGATCAGTCTTTCCTCTTTAATATATACCGGGGAGCAGAGCACTCAAGAGTGATGCTCCAGCTGTTATAGAAAATCGTTCTTTTATACCTGTTTCAAGCCCATCCCGGCAACAGATTTAAATTTTACAACACGCAGGTCTTCACCTTCTGGTTTCCCGGCCTTTCTGGTTTCTTGGCCCCCTGCAATCCCACAAGGGTCATCACCTGTTAGGGTCAGTGACATGCCCCTTACTGTATTTACAAACATTTCAAATCCCAAATGGCACAATGACTCTGAGAACTTCAATGCAACCATTTCCCACAACATGAATGGATGTGAACTTCAACCAGACCGGTTGGAAGACTGTAACTCTAGTTTCTCTTTGTCCCTGAAAGCTCCTCTAAATAGAAAGTAATCTCACCTCAGAATAAAGGACGGCTATTCATAGCCATGTCGCCAATATCAGAGCATATTATCATTTTCATTTGTTCGTCCTTCTCCTTAGTGCTGTGATAGTAATCTCTCACCCTTCATTTACTACCAATTGATTGCGATAACAGATCAATAGTGTTGATTGCGAGCACTGCAAAAAATGTACAATTGTCTCCCCCTGGACCAGAACAGAGAGAATATATGCGTAAGCTTGATGCTAACAGGGAGAGAAAATACACACATGGATGTGTCCAACAAGATAGAATGGGGGAAGAGACATGCATGTGGTAGAAGAAGTCATTCATTTGCCTCAGTCGTAATTCATTGTAACTGAATTTCATCCAAGGGCATTATGCAAATTTTTAATGTGTGTTTCTTGTTGTAATCTAATTTTTCTCATTAAATTATATAAATTTAGAATGTGATTCTCTGCACACTGATCATGGAAACAGACATCCTGAGAGCAGGAGACTCGGAAAACCCAGATCATGGGTCCTTATTTGGATTTCTGTATCAGGTGCTATAAGATTTAATAGAAAATGCAAAGAAAGTTGCTAAATTGACCGTAACAGAGTGAAGCACTCGAGGAAAGTCGCACATGATATCAAGAAATGTATGTGTTTGCTAATATTTGCATCACTGTCGACTCACATAAAATTAGAGAATAATTTTTTCATCTTTTTAGTAAATTAACTGAAATTTGAATCTGTTATCTCCCTATTCTTGTGTCTGTCAGTATATTCTTTAGAAAGGAAATAAACTGCTAAAATATGACCTTAAGAGATGATAATGATCATTTTGACAAACTACTTTAAGAAAGTCTTTAGTTTTGTTCGTTAATCATTGTCCTTTAACACTTTTGGTTCTTCTGAAACTTTTTTGTCTTTCATTAACTTTTTCTGCTGAAATTCATGAACTTTGCTTTAGCATTTCGCTCTTCGATGCTTTTGGTTTCTGGTTTGGTTTGAATTTTGGTACACATTTAAGCCAACCTCTTTCTAATTCAAACCAGGTAATGAGGCCACAGTGCCTTTATATCAAAACACTGTTGTGGTATTATATGATATGTAACTGTCCTTAAAATGATAAAGCATTAAAGTAAACATTTTGCCTGTTAATAAAACATAGTAAAAACAAACAAACAAAAACTCAAAAATTAGGCAACCTAAACCAGCTTTGAATTCATGTAGCTGTTAAATCCTGCTGCTGTTCATCAGTCTGTGGTGTCACTTTTTTTATTTTGTTGATTTGTGTCACATTTTCTTGCTGGCTTTCACAAAGCTTGTATACAGGATAAGCTTAAAATGAGATTCTCAGGTCCTCGTGGCCTTTCACCCATGACACAAAGCAATAGAAATCCAAGAACAGTCTGGGATAGAAGAAGATATTTTTCTGCTGTCTAAAGCTGATAAAGGTGGTGCAAAAAGCAAAATCAGCACCAGTGAAGGATTTGTTGAGCAAGACGAACACAAGAAGAAACAATTATTCACCCATGCACCCTTCCAAGCACTATCAGAGGAAGAACTCCAGGAATAACAGTATGTGTTTCCATCCAACCAGACATACATCACTGGGATATTTTTAGCAAAACAACTTCAGAAAAACGCTGTGGACTGAGGCCTCTTTTGCCATTTGCCTTCGTAGACCTGACAAAATCCTTTGACATGGTAGCTCACCAAGCTCTGTGGAGCATGCAATCAAGTTAGGACAACCATGAAAAGTCACAGGATTTAAAAGGCACCACTCATTTTTTGGCCCAATTTAACAGACTGCTCTTTCTGTCTTGAAACTGCTAGTACATCAAGAGTTTATGTGGAGCAGGCTCTGTGATCACTCTCAGTATATGAGTGTTGGTCAGGCTCAAAATGACCTTTGTGAGAAGAAAGGAGTCTGAATGCACTTTAAAAAAGGTGTCAATGCCCTTATCCAAATTATCACAAAAGACCACTCCCTTGTTGACCTAACCCACCCCTATAAAGACTATATGGTGAGACTGACACCTGTGAGAATACCACATCCTCCGTGGCAACATGATCTGGATCAAGCCATTGGCTTTCTAGAGGCAGGGCAGTTCACCAGCATTCACAACAACACCTGTGCATCTACACCACCTTCGTCATTACACCACTTGTAATGACCCAAGACCGCTTGTTACATCAAGAGCAGCCGCCAGGAGATACCATTACCTCATCCTACTGCTCATATATTAGTTGTTTTCTTGTCAACAATTCAATTGAGACAGTCATTAAAAATGAAAGAACAAAATAAAGGTTGTTATTTTTCACACAAGTAAATTTGCAAATTGATTTCAAATTTTAATATCATAGTCTGCAATAATAGTGTCTCCTAGTCCAGACTTCATCAAAGTCAACTCAACAAAGGACTCTACATCTCTATGTTGAGTCCTGTCAACATTACAAATACAATACAATACAATATTTCTCATGACATATTCCAAGGATCAGCTTGGAGGACAAATGTACCAATAGAAACCAACATGATCAGCATCATAACCCCAACAATGCTTTAACAATGCTGGACTCATGCTATTCTTATTCTCAACACACGTCTACAAACAGATGCTGTACTTGAAGCTATGGGGAGGTCAGTGAGCATTTGATATACGACCACAATAAAAACAGAAGAGCAGTCTGTAGAAATGACACATCTGATGAAGCAGCTTAGAGCACGCAGCATTGTTGTTCATTGAGCACAATACTGTGACTGTGTGACCCATCACCAAGTTACGGTTGACAAGACCACGGATGCTATGCATTTGAATAAAATACCCATAATTCATTAATAACTGATTGTTTCTGTTATCTGTAAAGTAAGAATAAGATCACAGTTTTCACAAACCAGAGATTTCTGATTTATCAAATTTGGTTTATTATACAGGATGGTTAAGAAATTGAGAACCATAACAATCTCTTCTAAGTCACTCTGAGACACACAGTGAATGCCCCTCTACTCCTCTGAGGCTTCCGACATGTCATGTTTTGGAAAGCATTAAGGAAGCAATGCTGTCAGAGCTGTGATGTGGAAGACAAGAGTAATCTCCCTGCCCCCTAAGTCATTAATAAAATCATCCAAGTCTGATTACATCTAGATGAGATCTTTAGAGCGTGTGAAAGCCGGACAGGTCATTTTAACAACACGTCTTAGAACCTAAAAGGGTTTATAAGACATTGGAGGAATTCTTCATCACTTTGCATCTAACTTAGGCACAAAAGATCCCAAGACAATTGAGGAAACACAGATACACAGAGCACATGTTCAGGAGTAGTTCAAATGTGATTTCTAAAATGTATATGCCAAAAAACAGGAACGGTAATTTTACATGATTTGTTTTGAACTGGAGCACTGCACGCCTAGAGTTAGGGAAGCATGTGCTCTTAAGATAGCTTTCATATAGTGAGTCCCAACAGAGACAACTAGCTGGCTTCATTAGAGGCAGTCTCCAGCTGCCAGTTCTGGCAATGCTCACCCCACGTGGGAGACAAGGGGCCGTAGACTTGGAGCAGCAGCTGCTTGAAAAATATTGAGCTGAACCACCAGCAATCCACCCACAATGCTCACCCACATTAAACTGAATACAACACTGATAACTCAACTTTTTTGTTTGAGAGAAAGTTATTAATTGCTATGAGACCAGGCATTTCTATTTAGTAGCAGTGATTGTAAGGATTTGATTTAAAAATCATATTAATCAAACAAATTTCCGAAAGTATCTCTCTACTACATTGGAAATATGTACATTAAGAGTGATGAGCTATGGCTTAGAAATCCTCATCTTTGCATATTCAGTTGAGACAATTTCATCTTGTAACTAAAGAGATGGGAAAATATAAACAATGAAAGTTCTTAAGTAGCTACGGGCAACACTTCCTTCCTGTCATGACTGATGTGTGTACAATACTTCTGTGAGAACATATCAAACTACTTAGAGCTATATTGAACCAAACCAATTCGTCTATCCCCGTCCTCGCTGAGTTCTTAGTGGGGGATAATGACACCTAGATGTCTGGGAGTCATAATATTTAAAAGCATAAATCTTACACTGAGCACAGAAAGGACACTCTCAATATATTACTTTTGAAAACATCCAGTCTTCAGCTGATGGAAAAATATTACTAAACGTGTGCTTTCCGCCGTCTGTCTTAAGACATTCTTGGGATAAAAATAGCATTCACCGCTCATCCCTAACATAAACAAAGCTCACTCCCAACCTGCATCCATCAATTCTCCCTGATCTTGTTAGGAAGTTCATTATAAACAAACACATTTAGAAAACCGGAGTTTGGCCGGTAAGAAATGTGTTTCTCTGTCGTGGAGGGTTCATCTAGAGTTAGCGCGATAGAAGGGTTCACTGATGTTATTCATACCTCAAGAAAAGCAGTAAAAGATGGACTTCATCATACTCTGATAGCACTAACTGTAAGAGGAGGAGAAGCTGCTCAGGATAGGATCACATAAGTATGAGTTAGTGTTTGAACAAAGCAGGAGGTGAAGAGAGGAGAGTTGTCAATAGGAGTTTTTAGACGATAATTTAGTATAAAGACATCTTGACAGCCCGGTGGAGAAATTCTGATGTACGTGTTATACAAAAAAAGAGAAATTCAATCACAAAAGTCACAATTAAGGGGAGATGAGTAGGACTGACATTAATCAGGTGTTAGATCAAAAACAAAAGTGGAATTTATGGAGTTTATAACTGCTAGACAGCAAACGACATAAATGAACAGAAATGGAAGAAAGTTGTTTTCAGAAAAGTTTAGTCATCTCCATCAAGTAAGAGAGTCCAAAAACATCTTCTCTCTTAACTTTTCTTTTCATTACAAGGAACAAATCTTCTTTCCTTCAGAGAAACAATTTCTCCCATATGAGTAAGTACCTGAGCTGATGACATCAGTGGTAAGGACAACCACTACATGAAGGCAGAGTGAGCAAACATCGTAGCCATACACTGCCTGCAGCATATATTTTCATTTATTTTTCATTATAAATGGCTTTCTCATCAGTTTGTGAGATAATTTTAATTGTTTGTTGTCCTCATCATTACAGACAATGAAGCAGAAACAATTTCCACAGAGGAAATCAGTTTAAATAACCAGATAGATTTCAGTGTACTGGCTTTAGAAAATGAAATGGTGGAAATAAAGAGTGTTTGCTATTTATCAGGAAGTTGGCTATTTTTAGGTCCTGGTCCAGGTTGTATCAATGACACATTTCTCTATACTATATAGGTACTGTTAGTCTGTGGTGTACTCAAACTCCACATAAAAATCTTTATTATTTCTCAGGTAATCAGATATAATGCATGCACAACTATGTGTCACACATTGCCACCCATCGTAGGGCAACTGCTCTAAAAACATCCCTATGCTACTAGTATTTCCACTTTTGGCGATAAAAATAGTAACTTGCATTGCTGTTGAATTGCTGACAGCCAAAGTGGATGTTTTGCAACCTGCCCATCCATAAATACCACAGCGAGAGCTTTTTAATTTGAGTTGCCAGAATGTGTTGAATGTTTTGTGTATGATTGATTGAGTAACTGCATGTCAGCCTGTGTGTGAAAATTCATTGTTTTGTGTTTACACCATTTCTTTTTTACAGCAGGGGATATTCTGTTCAGAAGTTTCTTTACCCTATGGAGGTCCTGTATTCAACCCCATTGCTGTGAAATCTTTGGATTACGTGTTTATTGTAGTAGAAGAAAAATAAACCAGTAAATAAACCTGGGATAATAAATATCCTTATCCATTAAAAAAAAACAAGCCTGATAAAATATTATAACATCTGACCTATTACAAAAAGCTCCTTAATATTTATCTAAATTCAATTCTCTCTACCTCAATGGAAGTATTTAAAACAGCGCAGTGCAGCACTTTTTTTTTGTTGCTAGGCAACTACAGAACCACCAGTTCTTTTACATTTTTTTTCTGATATTATTAGCTTAGATATCATGATAGTATCGGTAGCGTGAACTCTTTTTGCTCATGTTAATTGTGTTGTGAAAATCACCTGCTACCATCCACTTTTCTATTTGGAACTAGCAGTAAATCTTTTTAGTCAGTCCTATTTGGCTGGAAATTATACGTCATGGACCAGTGTTCTCAGCTGCGTGAGTCCTTGCGTCTTTGATGCACATTTTTTGACAGGGATGCACAATCATCAAACAACGTGCATACCTGGGACACAAACTTTAATATACTTACAATAAAAAAATCAATGCTACCTTTTTCCGCAATATAATATTGGGAAAAATGCTCTTCCATTAAACAAAAATATTGACAATTTATCCATTTCTCCACTTAAATTTAAAACCCGGAAATTGCCATTGTGTTTTGATCTTGCGCAAGTTTCTCGTCACGAGACTCATCTACTTGATTCAGCCTTATTGAAACCGACGAGGGGCGGCACGGTGGCACAGTGGGTAGCGCTGTCGCCACACAGAAAGGTGGTTCCGGGCTTGCGTCCCACTCTGTGTGGAGTTTGCATGTTCTCCCCGTTTCTGCGTGGGTTCTCCCTGGGTTCTCCAGCTTCCTCCCACCTCCAAAAACATGTGCTTCAGGTTAATTACCCTGTCCCAAATTGACCGTAGGAGTGAGTGCGTGAGTGGATGCATAAATGTTGTTGAAGCGCATCCCAGGGATGCACTACTTTCTTGAGCTAAAATGAACTCTGATGGACTATGGGCTGGTGGACCACACAGGGTTGATCTTTGTATTGAGAAAATAAATGAAATATCACATTTAACTTGGATAAAAAAAAGGTTCCTTCACTTTGATTCCTAAGGCAGGTTTTGCACAGTATGAGACTAACCATTTATTTTTTCATAAATAAATCAACAAATTCTTAAACTCAATCATTCCATTTAATAGCCTAGGGAATGAATCACTGATTTTGACTCTTGACATCAGTGTTCATGCTTCTCTCAAACAGCATCTTCCTATGAAATATTTTGTATTGCCTTGGAACCACATCCTTCAGCTTCATTTCTAATTGTCAACTAAACACAAAAGGAGAAACCAGAAGGATTAAAAAAATACACGAAAAATAAAAAACTTGACAGGAGGACGTACTGTACAATCCTTTACAGAAAGACTGACCCCTGCAAAGACACACAAACTGGATAACTGAGAAACTGATATAAGAAAGAAAAAATTAATAGCAAACATTATCTTTAACTAATCACACAGGAAGAGGGTATTTGGAAAAAAGCTGCTATTAGATGATTTTACAATAAAGACTTTGAATAATGCCTGCTTGATTGAAACAGTCTGATGTGTACTCATAATTTTTCCTATTATTATAATTATAGGGCAGAATGGTGGCACAGTGGGTAGCACTGTTGCCTCACAGCAACAAGGTCATGGGTTCATGGATACTCTAACTTCCTCACACTGCCCTTCCAGCTGCCCGATGTCAGCTGGAATAAACTCCAGCCCAACCCCATGACCTGGATTTAGGTAAGCAGCTGAAGGCAAGAAAGTTACAGATTGTTTTGACTCCCAGAAGATGAATGAATGGTGATGATGATGATGATGATGATGACAGTGGCGATGATGATGATGATGATGAAAATACTATCAAATAGGCATGTTATAATGCCTATTTTAGGCACGTTATAATGCCTTTTTAACATAATTATAACATTATGTTAAAAAGGCATGTAATCACAAAGCAACATGGGGCAAATTTACCTCTGCTGAAGATATGGTGAATGGAAGACAGTGTAAGGACTGAATCAGAAAGACCTACAGCCAATGTTTATGAGTGGCTTATGTGATTTTTCTGTCTTCCTTGACCTGTTTCCTTGAATTTTTTTGTGTTACAGTAAAGTACTAGAACGTATAACGCCTCGGCTATTGAAACACAAGGAATTGAAACAAATACCAGCATTTAGTCAGAGATTGTTTCAATTTTTGGCTGTTTTTACTGCGCATATTTGAATTTCTTTCAAATTATTGTTGTCTTCTTTTCGTGGATCGATTGTGTCCATTTGTATCAGGACAGCCACCACTGTGAGGAGATGACGGGTGCTGGAGGGCTGGGCGCCTTGAGGTGGAGTGGGGACACTGGGAACACACTGTTCCACAGTTGTAGCAACCACTGACCCTTCTGGAACATGCACCCGCGACAGCAAATAGGAAATGTTCTATGAATCAAGTCCTGCTCAGTGCTTTTTGTTTCCTCTCATTTGAAACAAATAAATACAAATGATGTGCTAGAGTCATCCCATGTGTCTTGTATCAACCTCCGCCCCTTCTCTACTCCACTCAGGAGCGATTTCCCAATAAGCACTGCCAGTTTTTCATCAAGAGAGGTGAGATGTTGTGTCCCCATTGCCTCACCTGCAGCACACACTCAGCTTGCGTTGGGCAATTCTTTTATTTTTGCATCCGCATTCATCCACAGTCGTTCTTCTGAGGCAGCAACATTCACTGTGTTCATTTGTTGCCATTCTAAGAGCTTCTTTGTATTTGTAATGGTTACAGTGTGTCCCCAAACAGCATCTATTTTTTTCCCAAATTTACTTCCACATTGGGTTAAGTTTCTTTTCTTTTTTGTGGAATTTCTGTCTTCGTTGGCTTTGACAATTCTAATACATTTAAAGGGCATTAATATTAATAAAGGGTGTTTCACTGACTATTTATAGGCAACTGTGGGAATTTCATGAAGCTCTCACAGGTGCACCAAATTTTGAGTGTTTTGTTCATAGACCATCTTTTGATGTGATTTCTACGTTGACAAGGTCATTGGCTAGTATGCATCTCTTTAGGTGGTTTGCGCAAACAAATTCAAATCAACTTCACATTTTCCTTGGCCGAGGGATGTGACAGACTACACATTGGCCCTGAACCAGCTACAGCTTGCTTTGTGTAATGACTTGCATTATGTCATAAGTAAGAATGTGTTGGCGATAGACTTCCAGAAATAAGAATGTTAACACATAATGGTGTCTGAAGAAGTGTGCATGCTCCTGACTGTCTTATGTTTGCAAAAGCTTAAAGAAATAACAACTGCATGCTTTCCCCCTGTTTCACAATTGCACATTCAGCCCCACCATCTGTGCACTTAATGGTAGCATCACGACTGTGGTGGAAGGAAAAAACATTAGGACATGCTAATCATTTTGTTGGATTAATGACACAACCAATTGTCACGCCTGATGGCCCTTTTTGTTCTCAACAATCTATGTCTATTGGATAACTTATTATTGAGATTATATCATGACGTCTGAACTCATAAATGAAAATGGGTAGAAGATTACAGACTAAGTAGTACTACATTAAAAAGATCATAAAGAGAAACTGCTCTACTGATCCATGCTCCCTACTGATACTGAGGTCCATGAAATAGCTTTTTTTTTTTTTTTTGGTCATAAAATTTCATCTTAACAGACGAGCAATGCAAATGTCCCCTAGATAATGCAAATACAGAATGATGTCCTCAGTTACCTGGCATTCCCCTGAAGAAAGAACCATGTTTGTATTGTCGTAACAAAAGCCTATAAGCATAAATCTAGTCAAAGAATAGCATTTGTTTAAAGCTACAGCTCAAGGGACGTTCCTGACTGACAGTATATTGGTTCTGTATGAGGTTGGTTCTCTCTGGGTGCTTTAACCTTTAACCGTTCAAGCCGTCTGGAGCCCCAGAAGAGCCTTTAGCTGCAGGCTCACACCTGTGCTATAACAGAGAGTCAGGACGATGGCAGCAGCAGGGGCTCTCAATACACACACAGACACACACATATAGAAAAACACACACACACACACACACAGACACACACACACACACACACGCACACACACACACGCACAGTGACTCACGCACACATGCACACACACACACACACACAAACACACACGGCCACATGGGCACTGGGAAAAGCTTGATAGACACAGAAATTCATAAATTCAGATCCAACAAGCCGCTTTGACTACTTAAACATCTGACTGAAATGGTTGCAGCAACCAGTTACCTGCATCTACATTAGCGCTCCTTTACCATTACCATTTTAGCACCATGTTTCTTTCTGCTGTCTCGTAGCGGTGTTACCATGGCAGCTATTGAAACACAGAAGATTCTTCCCCATTATATCCCACGGGAATTGTATCTACCAAAGCCATTGTTTCTGTCTCCTTCTCTCTGTCAGTGTGCTTCCACATTTCTTTTGTTATCCAGTGAAATCCTTTTCCCAGGGCAATGAAGTCCTGACCCTCTGAACACACCAGCACAAGGTAAAGAAAGGGGACTTGTGTTGCCTTACCTCGGACAAGAGCATGGGCAAGTCAGTCATAGTAAATGAAGCAACAAGAACTTCATAGACATGGAAATTTTATAATTAGCCAGCAGAAAAAGACATTTTTGAAGAACATCAGGCTTACAAAGAACACTAGTATCATCCCATAGATGTAATAGAGCTAGGTACCAGACCCAAACATGCCACCTATTCAGTCCCATGAGAAGAGATAACCTGGAAAATGCCTCAAAATGGGTTTCCTGGCATATTTTCATTATTCAAATCAGCTGCTAAATTTAAAGCATGATTTAACAGTTTCTAAATCCTTGATTTAAATCGAATACACAGTAGAAGAAGGAGAAAGCTAAATAGCAAGGCGTAACTAAATAAAACAGCATTAAATGGGATGACCGTCGTCTAACAAATAGTGTTACAGAAATAGCGTTGGCTCATTGCAAATACAGGTAGCTAGAATAAGTCTGTCCCACAGGCAGCAGAGACAACAGCATTCTGTTCTGAAGCATTTCTACAGATGGCTGCATTTATAGTTCATTCTGCTAGAAAACCTGCCAGCTGATTAAAAAGAAACCCTGTAAATGTTCTCCAGGATCAAGAACAAGAGGAGGATTACTGATAAATGCTTCTGCTTGCACAAACTACTTCTTGAATTGTTTCTATACGGGGCTTACATTATATCGCCAGCTAGATAACGCTATCTGCCTTAATGTTAAATGTAGCCATTGGAGCTGCTAACTATTGGTAATTACAATTAATGGAAGGCAAAGTAAACATTTGCTCCAACATATTTCCAACATCAAGCTCAGCTGAAGTAAGAGAAAATGCTCATATTTGCAATGTAAATTGAAAGTTCTCAGACTGGTTTTCAAACAGCAAAGATGTAATGGCTTTTGTAAGCAGTCTGCTTTCAAATCCTTAAACTCATTCGATTTTAATCACATTGAAAACACATTGTGTAAAACCCTTTTGTTTTCTTTACTTGCCAGGCAAATAACAAATACTTGGTATTCTACTCTTGATCCAAACATGCCCATGAGTTAGAAGAGGTGGGGATAAGGAACTGATTTTGTGGAATTGTGCTCCCAGGTCACAGAAAAGCTGACGGCGATCTCACCACTTATTGTCAAGTCATCCATGAAAGCCATTAAAATGACGACAGAATTTATTGTAGGTAGTCTGCACTTCCTGGGACATATGGATGAAATGAGTAAAGAGGAGACAGACAATAAAAACCAAGGGAAATTATAGATGAAGACTTAGAGTGGTGGGAATCGAGTCAATCACCATCAGTCTATCTATGTACTGCAGATAGATAGATAGATAGATAGATAGATAGATAGATAGACAGACAGACAGACAGACAGACAGACAGACAGACAGACAGACAGACAGACAGACAGACAGACAGACAGACAGACAGACAGACAGATAGATAGAAAGAAGAAAGAAAACTACACTGAGAGAGATACAAGTAACTGTATATAATGTGAGAAAACTGAAAAGAAAAAAAATGTTAGTTATATAATTAGTGATTTGTAAAACGCAAAGTGAAAAACGTGGAGATGACAGATAATCACCTCATTTGTCAGGAGTGTTGTGATGCCAATGGGGCAGAGAAAATAGGTAGCTCAATATAACAAGTCATCCGAGGAAGACGCATATCTGCCGACATCCCCTAAAACATTGTACAACAAATTCATCAGTAAGTGACTCTAACACCTACCTGTTCTTTTACTAGCATGCTTATACTTGATTGTATTTGAGCATAATTTAAGACAAATATTTGAATATGTAGACTACTTTAAATGCTCATTCTTAGATGACAAACGCAAATTGAGCCGAAGAGCGAATGATTATAAGAATGGAAATGTGCAATAATAATCTAATCAGCAATGTTTAATCATCAATTATATACAGTGTTAACATTACATTTTTGGTATGGTTCTCAAATGAGTACCAGCAGATATTGCTTGGTGCACATGTGTAACACTACATAAATATCCCACAAGCTGCCATCACTATTTACACTTCACTGTCTTCCCGCTTTCAAACATGGTGGATGATGTAGGCCAACTTCTCTCTTCTTGGTCCACAAGTCAACAACTTGCTGTGGGTCAAAAGTTCTCGTCTTAGACAAGTGGTTGTGCATTTGGCATGAATGGCAAAAGTCTGACAAGTGGGAGCTGTACTTGTTTTGTATCATGTTGAGATGTGAAAATCCCCTCTCACATACAGCACTGCTCAAGGGTAAGGAACAACAAGATGATTTTATTGATGTTGTAACTGTCTGGATCTCTTGTCATCATTATGCTGACCTAGTCACACACAGAGCAGGCTGCCAAACATTTCCCATCTTGGTTTAAATACTTCCATTTTCTTGTGGCATCTCTGTCAACAAACAATCTGGCTTCTTATTTTTGAAATAGATTAGTCTGTATTGTGTTGTCACAACTGTACAGCTCTTGCATTTCTCAAGACCAAGTTGAGGGATCCAACATTTAAAAGTGAACATAAGGTTTCAAGGATTCATATCTGCCCTAAAACCTATAATTAAACCTCTCAATATGTCAATCTTGTCCCTGTCAGCCACAGTATTTGAAACAGTCTCTTTCCTGTCCTTGCCCTGACTTCTTCTTCTTCTCCTGACTATAAAGTATAATTATCACTGGTCCAACAGTACCAATGAGCTCATATTCGCATAAATCAGTTGTTAAATTATCTTGCTAGAATCTGAGAGATGATGTCAAAATATTGCCAGTGTCAAATATTTCAAACAAGAGGTACTGAAGATACTATGTTCTGACATATTTTAGGACACTGCCATCACTTGTAGCCACTTTAATCTGAATGGTAGGTAACAGACTCCATATTTCAAGCTATCTCTTTTTGCCCATGCAGATAATCTACTGCAGCATTATCTCCCATGTTTAACAAAGGCAAAACTTTTCAACAAATATCTTCTTTCAGAGTGATGTTGTTTCCCTTTCAGTGATAAATGCTTAGCAACTTCGCAACTGACTCACATACATTCATTAATCCAAGTAAATCCATCGTGAAACACAGACACCTGTGGCATGCAGAAATGCTTCTCGGATTACATCGTTTTTTATTGTAACTTGCGCACCACTTGTGGTGTATTACTGTAACATTGCTGTCGTCAGCAAAAGCCACCACTTTCTATTTCCAACACCTGTCATGATGTTTAACTTGCTTCCTGGTTCTCTAAGGACTCGGACGAGTAACCTGTCTGTTTCTGCCAAAACAGGATTCACTCATTGTGGACAGGGGGGTTCCTGAGACTAAGCACACAGAGCCTACTCCACACACACACACGAACAGACACTCGCGCACAGGCGTGTACACACACACACGCAGTCAGACACACACACATACACACAGGCACACACAATTACTCTCATTGATGGATGGGAAAAAATGACCGTTTACTCACTCCCAGCGGAAGGAAGGATTTTCATGCAGCCGAGTTATCACTTCATTGCAAGGACAATTCACAGAAGACTCCTGAAAAATGCTGCTGTTAATTTTCTTTCATTTAACTTTCAGCAATTACGATGTGTGTATATGAGCACTGATGCCCAAGTGTCACAAGCAGGATGTGCTGTATGTATGTTCTTCCTGTCTCTGCTATCTATGAGGGCTTTCGTGGGGAAAATGCACACCATGATGTGTCATGAAATAAAAATGGTTAAAAGATCAAGTAAATGGGCCATACACTCATTTAAGTGTGGTTATAAGAATCCATGTCTATCGGTTTATTGTGCATGGTACCATTACCCACTGCCCAACATTCAACATCATTAAAATGGAGGCTATAATCTAAAAAGACAGACTCGGTCATGGTTTGGATAGCAGCCATCCGTAGGAAATGAACATTCTCAAACCCATTAATTATGGGTTTTCATTATTATCTTGAGTCCACATCATCTGAGAATGGTAGGGTGTAAATACCAAATATAGAGGATCAAGAACTCTGAATTTGAGATGAATAGCTGATACAAAACATGTATAGAATGGAAAACATTAATATGCATCTCATACATGTATTCATCAGATATGTCATTAATAATACATGGTAGAATTTGCTTTACAATACATTGCAAATATTATATAAGACCTCTTGATTTTGAGGTTAGATCCTTTTTCGAGTAGCTTTGGTTAACGTTTGCATCACAATACTACAGTTTGGATCCATGAAAGCTATTTCAAGCATTTAATGTTTCTGGTAGTGTTTTGGTGCTCAAATCCCCAAATTTATATTCACAGTCAATTTAATATTGTTGATCTCTTAGCCATGCTTTTTATACTTAGTGTACTTTAAGTGTTAATTTATTGATACTTGATCTATGATCAGCAGCCCAGTTGAGTTTCTGGAATCATGTATGAGACTGTTCCTAAATCACCATTATTCAAATAAAGCAAACAAATTCTTAGTCCTGCTGATTATGTAGTACTGACAATGGCAGCACTTTCCAAAAGTGAACCAAAATATGTTCACACACTCAGACGATACAAATTCTATGTTTGACACAAAATGACAATACTTGTCTGTGTATTGCGTCTGTGAAGGTTCTCAGTCATCCAGGTCATGGTTTTGCAAAGTTGTTTAAATCAATACTGTACATTGGACTTACAGAAAGTTCCTTGAAGATGTTTTACCTCTCATCCAATAGGCTTCTTCAGTTCTGGTTGGTCATGTCTCAGCTAATAATTTAATTTTTTAGTTATTTCTTTATTTGAGTGCTGTATCAATGCTGAATGTGACAGAACACGTGGCTTTCAGAGTAAAAATAATACATACATTTAATAATATGAGCTGAAAATAGTTCCGGAATGACTTACATCGAGTATATTCTTAATATTAAGTATATGGTTGGTTGGTTGATTGGTTGGTTGGTTGGTAGGTAGGTTGGTTGGGGTGCTTTTCAACATCTACCCTTAAATTATGAAAATCATTGCACCAGTTTTCAAAATGTTTGGAGGGACATTATTTATGAGTTTCACATAAATCAATAGGATCTTGGATACAAATAAGGAAGAGGAGTCAGATTGAATATTTTTTTAAAACATAGTAAAATTGAATATTTCCTCCAGATTACACAAAAAACTATACTGAACCTATTTCAAGAAAACATCATGAAGGGATGCAGCAGCTTGGTGGATAGATTTAGGCGAGCCAAGCAGACAGCTGTGGGCTTAATAGACCTTGGGAGAGGTGTGTGCTGTACTGAAAGTCATTGTAGTGTATCAGTGAGAACTGAATATGTCTGAACCCCTAAGAGAACATGTGGTGTATTACAGAATCAATAATAAAAAATACTTACTGAGCTGCACTTCCAGTCAATGCTTCACCAAAACTTTGAAGTTTGCAAATATAATGTTGAATTCCAGTCTTATGTAGACATTTGTATGAAATAGTGAGTCAGGGATATTCATTTTAATTATCTTTTCCTGCTGTTGTCTTGAGGTGCAATGATCCTTACTATTGTCAGCTGTTGCACAGCTTTATGTTTCACAGTGCTGAATTGCATCCTGTTATGCTGTCAAGTCCATGTCTGCATGAAACACTGACATTTTGATGCTATCAAATAATAGTTTTAGCAAGCCACTGTCCTCTCTCTTGTCTCTCCACAAACAGAAAAAATAGCAATTTTGTTTCTCTTCCCCTGAGATGGCTCCCTCATTTTGCTGTCACTGCTGGCCTGTATTTATCACCTATCTCTTTTGTCTCTCACACCCACCCTTTTCATCTACTTCTCATTGGCCGGCATCTCCCATATTGTTGTTATGTGAAAAAGATATGATACAGATTACAGACTTTTGTAAACTGTGATCTTGACAATATATTTTCCCCCGGGCTGCATGGAAAACCCCATCGCATTCACCACGGTTGGCGGAGCCTAACCACAGACATGACCATAACTCCACTCTTGCCTCCCTCTATCCTGAAACTAAACATAACATATCGATTGGTGGAGGTTGCTGGGGGAAACACATAGCCTGTGGGAAAGTGCTACTTGAAATGTTCAAGTCAGGGTAAACTTACTGTACAAGATTAATTTCTCTACAGGGAGGGCAAGCAAGAGCTCACACATAAATGAGCTAAGGGCTGAAAAGAGGGGGCTTATTGGAAAATTAATATCCTTGTCAGTCCCTAAAGGACTTTGCAATCTTGTAAATACAAGAATTCATGCATTTTCAACCAAATTCTCATATTTGGATGTGCTTCCAACTTTTTTCATCCCTGTGATACCTCTGCATATAATTGTGTAACTGGATGAGTGCTCGCATATTTTCCCAGTCAAAATACTTTTCTAGCAAAAAAGGCACAATACACATTTATTTTCAACAGCTTAACATGAGTCAATATTATTACTTTGTTTTAGTGTGCTTCCTTTTTATGTATTCATGTCTTAATCAAACAAAATAAGTCAGTGATTATGCACATTTTAGATATTTTAAAATTAATAACAGATATTTCTATCCCATACTGCCAAACAATTTGTAAAATGTGTTTATCATTATTCTGGAGACAAATAGCCTCCACATAACAATATGATTTGACAAACATCTTGATAATTAAATATGTGATAGGTAATCTGTCTGAGTGAACATTAAATCTGCTTTCACTCTCTGTCATAGCTATTTAAGCCTTTGTTGCCACAACATTAACATCTATGGAAATGTGTGGGCACTAATTAAATGAAAATGTAAATGAAGATATGAACAGGTCAGATTATACTATGTCTGTGTTACTGTACTTTATTCCTAAAACTATGACAGTTTAAACTCATTCTATTACAGACAGAAATTATAAACAGTGCACCCTCGTTCTTTGCGGTTAATGCATTCCAGGAACCACACACGAATAATGACTTTCGCGATAGAACAACAAACTATTTATCTTATTATTTATGGTAATTTAAACTTTTATGAACCCTCCCCATACTGATATTAGGCCACCTTCAATCTGTATTACCTTTTCCCACACTCTCATCGACTGTTAAAAGCCCTTTTGTGTCTCACATAAGTCCAAGACTCATGGAACATAGCGCACTTCCACCAATAGAATGCGCGTCAGCCAATAGAACGCGGGCGCACTGTATTTCTAAAATATGCTTGTTTCATTGCATGTAGTATAAATCTTTAAATAGAAGAAAGAGTGCAAACTCCGTCATCACTTTAACTGCACATGATGACTGTGGTGGCCTTGAACACTGGATATGATTGTAGGCAAACCCTTGTCTTCAAGTCGTCACAAATACAGGCTCTTTATTGTTGCTGCAAGTTTCAGTAGGCGACAAACACCAATGATCTTTCCATTATCACAGTTCGCAATGTCATTATATCACGAGTTACGTTGGCAGATAGAGGGGGGATGGAGATACACTGTTTTATGGAAGAGTTCCTCTGAGTCACTATTAGCAGGTTCATCATGTAAATTCTACTAGGATGTAATTACTGGTACTCAGGCATATGACTCCGGAGACTATGCAATGTGAATTGAAATTACACCGAGGCTATATCCTCCTACAGGGTTCAACACACAGATCAAATTTAATTGGTTGATTGGAACCTGAACCCCACTGTTTGCATGCATTCCATCAGACGGCCATCACCTCTAGCTTTAAGGTCACATTCCTCTGTGCATTCTTGTGTATCATCTCTAGAACTATAGTTATCCACCTTTAGAGGCAGTGCCAATGACCAGCTTTGGCTGTAAACACACTCCAGTTCATGTAGACAATTACATCATTTGTTCCGTGCACAGTCTTTATGGAGGAGTTAAGCACTGACATACACTTCAAATGATCATGAAAGGAAGTACAGGCTGGTGGGCTGGCAGCAGGCAAAAGTGTATACAAAAGAAGAGGACAGACACACTGTCGCCAGTGGGAAGGGGAATATTTTATCCCATAAGAATTGGCTCATCTCCCAGTGGGCACCTGTTACCATAGTAACCAGAGTTGGGAGTTCTGTCAGGTTGGTTTGGTCAGCAGTACAGGTTCAAGGCACATGAAAGTGGCCAGCAAGGGCCATACAACCTCGCTGCTATCATCAATAACTATGTTTCACCATTACTCCAAGTCAGGCCATCTCACCCTTGTCTGCAAGCCCAAGGGACCCTCTGCCCTTCACACAGATATTCATACATGCACCACATATAGATTCTCATCCCATGCAGGGAGAAATCAACCAGCGCTTTGTGTGTCTGTGTGTGTGTGTGTGTGTGTGTGTGTGTGTGTGTGTGTGTGTGTGTGTGTGTGTGTGTGTGTGTGTGTGTGTGTGTGTGTGTGTGTGTGTGCGTTTGTAATTATTTACCAGGTAAAGAGTTGTTCAATACAAATTATAATATGAATTTTAATCAAGTATTCTCGTCCATGTCATCTGGAACAGTTACTCAGATTGTGATTGTTTATTTTAATTTGAGCTACATTTTGACGCACAGGAAACCATTCACCCAGCAGACCTCATCTAAACTCCCCTTTTATCTATCCATTACTCCATCCAAATACAGTACAGCCATTACCCGTTCTCTACCTCACATAAACACATATTTTCTCATCCTGTCACACTCATTTATGATATGACTGGGTCTCAAATGTGTGTAGTACACCATCTGCCATGTCCTCTCTCTCCTATCCTCAATCTACCAGGCTGGTTATTCAAATCACCAGACTGACAGACCACCTTCTCACCCACTGTGCATCCTTCATAGCTGGGGCTTTTGACATGAACGAGTAGCAGCAGTAAACCTTGACATTCAGCTCACTGGGGGGCTCACATAACTGGAGTGTTGTGAAAATATGGAATGGTGAAGGGTACTGTTTCATCACTGCCACTATGTTCCCCATTCATCCAATAACTGTATGATTGTTCTGCCTGTGTCCGAGCAGGACTGATATGCTATTGGTAGACAGACCCCTAATCTTCTCTAGAGGAATATTTCAGTGGGTGCATGTGTGTGTGGACATTCAACAGACTCTTGTAAGCACTGTGGATGTTTCCAGATGTCTGTGAAGACTCACTCTTAACCGTTGCTGTCCTGGTGCAGTTGTAGAGAATAGCCAGCTCTCCAAACACCTTCCCTGGCCCCATGGTGCAAAGCTTCAGGCTTTCCTTCGTCACCTCCACCTTCCCATCTGAAACATGCACAGAAATACAGGTAGGTCATTATGTATAATTCTATTCAAATCCTGCATTCAATTTCATGCCTTATTTTCTGAATGTGCGAGTCTCCTCTTCTGCATTCAGTATTTGCAGCAAACAAGGGTTCTGTGATGAAATGGAGTGGATGATAGGTGTCTGAGGGCTTTGCCTCATTTTGGGGGGCACCCAGGTGGAGAGCTCTTGACTCATTGGGTTGGAAAAAAGGAGATTATTTTTCAATGTGGCGTTTTCAAGGGCTAGTTTTCTCTTATCGGGGGCAAATACATTGCTCTGTCAAATTTAGAATTAACAACGTGAAAAAACATTGTTGATGTTAGAGACTCACAGACATGGTATGCCTTAAATTGAGAACTGTCAAATCAATAAAATGTACAGTACCAGTCAAACATCTGGACATGCATCCCTATTCACATGAATGGGAAACTGTCCAAACTGTGGGCTGTTCAGATCTATTCCCAAAAGAAAACATATTTTTACAAATGAAGAGCTATAATTTAGGATTCTCTAACTGCTTTTGATCTCATCAATGTAAGACACTTCAATTGCAGTGTGTGTTGGCTAAACTAAATGGTCAGTCTGAAGAGTACACTCAGAGAGGCTGAGAGTTCACTCTTCTATCACATGCAAATTCAAGTACACTGTAAGTGTGGATTTATTTCCAAATACTTTAGAATTCTGCCAAAAATATGATTATGAAGATCAAAAGCATTAGCACTGCATGTCAATCATCACTTAAATTCCTCTAAAAATGTTCATTTATACCTTAAATTTATTTTAATAATTTTATTTGTCTTATTATTAGTAAATTTATGTTTATTTTAATCTCTGTCTGCATTATGAATGTACAAAGCCCTGCAGGTGCGTTGGTTTGTTTCATGATTAGTAAGTCAGAATCCAGATCCAAACCAGCACTGTGGCATCTTTCTGCAGGCTTCTGCAGATGTGTAGGTTTGTTTATCTCTGCTGGAGGAGAAAGCTGCAGTGAAACAATCAAAAAAAATAATTTTAGATGTTTCTCCATTTATTTGTTGACTTTACTGTTGATCTCCTCTCAAGTGAAGTAGGCCAATTTTCTACTAACTTCTTCTCACTGAAAGTAGAGAATCATATTCTTCCTTGAACTGCACATCTTTTTCAAAGCAGATAATGAAAATTATAGAAATAGTTTTCTGTAATCCTGGTGACAAACAGACCAGACAGAAAATATAACCTTCATGGTGGAGGTAATTATGCTGCTGCTGAGATACCCAGAACATTTCACAATAATTTTGCCACCAGCGATCTTCCAGAGGAGCACAGGAATAAAAATTCCTCTTCAATCCACTTAATAACATTGCCTTTTTTGTCATTGGCCTTTTTATCTATAGTGATACATTTAAAATGTTTTATGTTTCGTTAACACATGTAATGGTTTGTTTACACCATCACCTAGGTAAAATTGTGTTCTGTTTCATGGAATCTTAGTATGTACATGCCTTTATGTTGTGCCACCACAATCTGAACACCTGTGGATATTTGTTGAAAAAGAAACTCAAGTTAACCAAATACAGGGAATTACTTTTTGTCTGTTGTCCCCATAGCCTGACAAATACATGTACATATTAGATCCATTTCACACCTCTCAGATCTATCACAAGTAACCCAAGGATATGCATCTTTGCATTTGGTGTAGTTTGGTTATGCTCAAAATGAATAAACAATGAATAAACAAGTGGACCATGGTGGGGATAGGAGACATGCTGTCTGGGAAAAAACTCAGGCAAAGAAAAGGAATTCCACATACCACGATCTAAAAACAGAATTGTGGACAATGAAAACAGTTTACTTTGGAAAAGCAGTCTGAGTACCACAGTAAGAAGCTCAGTAATAAATGTGCTGCTGTGGACCAACGGAAGCAGCAAAAGGCATTTCAGCAACCCAGATGAAGTGACAGAGTTCTGATGAGCAGCTTTTGCAAAAGTCCAAGAAGCAGTACCAGAAGCCAAGCAGTTGGTCTATTCTGACCATGCCATTGTGCAATACTGTAGCTTCATCAAAAAGCAAATACATCTGTATTTTTCTCCTTTAACACTTTAAGAGGCCCTTTGCCCTTGCGACTTGATGAGGAGCTGCTGCTGCCACCATGTTTAGATAAGTCTCATCAAGCATGCATGCCTTCTCGGAAATGCTGCATTCCAAAACGACCACAACTTTGACTTAAAGAGAGCAGAAATCCCTCCAAAAAACATTGTGCTCAGGCTACTGATGAAATATGGATAAGTTGAGGGACATGTAAGTCATCCATAGAGGAAACAGTTTGACAGGTTAACTTAAATAGGGACCATAAAATCCATTGCCGAAGCTTCACCAAAAAAGTCAACATGCTTCAGGTCTAATTTTTACTTATTGAAACTCTTGTGCACTTAGTTTTAGCCACGATGCACAATATATTCTCCATTGACTCAAAGCATGACTCCACATGCAGACAGTGTTGAAATCTTGAAGTGTGTCATTATCTTACTGCCTACTTTAGTTTAATTGCCTATTTTTGTCTATGACCTTCCAATGACACTCTCTTTTTTGTTACACTCAATTAAAAAGCTGCTGGAGATCACCCTCCAAAAAAACCATTAGATTGATTATGAAGTCTGAACCTGACAAAGACAATAACTTTACTTTTGAATATTGGCCTCGACATTTTAAACCCTGTTATTGTTAACTTTCACTCCATCTAAACAACACAAAGCTTGTGGCAACCTCTTGCACACCTTGGAATATCTCAGAGGAAAGAGAGAAACTCTTGTTTACAATGGTAACTGTAAAATGTTTCATGTACTTACTATGCTGAAATCACCTTTGTAGTTTTGGTGTGGCATCTCACAGTCTATAAATAAGTCTAGTGGCCTCAAATCACTGCAAAATTTAAGCCTTGAGAAGATCCATTGAGAGTCGATTGAAGACCCCAAACATGTGCCAGAAGAATCATTGAACTGTGAATAGTTTAGATTGAATCTAAAGCCAATGATTTCACAACAGCTTCATAAAGACAGTAAGGAAAAGACTAAAAGACAGCTCTGTGTTTTTTGCTTTGAGTGGACTCTGGAGGTGAAAATCTCTGTTTCAGAGCAAATCACATCTCTCTAGTGAGAAACAGATGCAATATGTGTCTATATCGCTATTTTAAAGGACACAGAACCAAATACCGGGTAGAAATTTGTGTGCTGTAATAATGGCACTGCCTTGTAGATCTCTAAGGACAAAATGAAGCACACATCAGGTAGAAAAACATATTAATATACAATACTGTGGATAGCCATGTAAATATTTCCTGACAAAACTGAGCAGATTTACGAACAACTCATTGACTTCAGGCTGTGAAGGATTTGCTGGAGAATCATGTAATCCAGTTATGCAATTACTGGAACTCTACAGATGGTCCTTTTACAAGAACATGGTTATTCAGAAGTTCACATGAATCCGTTCACACAAGCCAACACATGGTCTAGCTCATTCTTCACTTTTGTCTATTAATGAGAGCAGACCAGGAGCTACAAATTCTTTTGAAATCCACCCTCATATGTAACTGCTATTCAACTCAAATAACAATACAACAAAGAAACAGATGCACATTCATTACAATGTTGATTTGATATCAAAGTAATGTTTATTTAAATCTCAGCAAAAAATTTTTTGCTGTCTTCTCAAAAAGGAAATATAAAAACAGACAAATTCAAAATGTATAAAATGATGCTAGTGTAACGCAAAGTGAGTTTTCGCTGTCATTATGTCACAGCATGTTTACTTCACCTGAGGTGTTCTTGCAATGCTAATGGATGATCATTTAAATGCATGCAGTAATGTGCTCCATGTAGAAGAGCATCACCACACAACTCAAACCAGACTTCCCTCGGGCTCAACATCAGATTCTGGCTGTGTTACAAATCATAACACTCCTGTCTTTTGGTTTGACTTATCTCACCCTGGTGCTGAAGACTTCATAGATAAGAAAAAGAACATTAAACATTTCTCTAAGATAATCTGACTCAGATAAAGCAATGAAATATCCATCCAATTAATGCCAAACCTTCTGAATTTTCTGCTCTTAGTTCCCCCACAGTTATAACAACTGTACATCATAACTACAGATTGTGATTGTGGTGTTAAATAATATACTGTGACGGCAATTCATGCTAAAATATGTCAATTCCTGCCTTTCTGTGGCTTTAAACCAGCATCTGTAGATGCAGCAGGTTTTCAGCAGGTCGTGCATAATAGTCAACCGGAAAGACAAATAAAATGTACACACACATGCGTATGCACAACCACTGAGGCAGGAGGGGCTTCCCTCCTGCCTTTGCTTCTACCAGTATAACAAGCTAAGGATGCAGCATAAAAAGAGCAATGCAAGTTTAATGAGAGAGAAAGGTTTCCTTCATGGTTTTCCGATCACCTCGCTGTTGTCATTAAAAATGTGATTCTCTCTGTACCTGTTGTTCTTTCAGGCTGCTGTTATGACACCCTCCACTGTCTATCACTGTCCAGATTTCACAAATCTTATCTATTTTCTTATCTACAACATTTAATCAGCTTCTTCAGACTCACTGGTCTCAAAAGTATCATCAGCCACCACCGCCAGTGTCTAGACTCCAAGGACGGGATATTCTATATAACTTTCTGCTGCTCAGTGCAGATGACCTTCAATCATAGTCTCCCTGAAATGTCTAAGCCCCGACGGTTTTGTGACACCCCAATTATCATGCATCATCTGCTGCAATAAACAATTATCTCTCTCTGCTTTACTGTTTGCATAGAGTACAACCAAACCTCTAATGTCCTTGTAATGTCTCACCACTTCGCAATGAACAATTTTGAGTCTCCATAAAGTGTTGAAGTGCAGTGGGTCATCACATTGTGAGCAGTGGCCATCGATTCCAACTTAATGATGACACACTATATGTTCAGTCTCTATATGTCATCTCAGTTTGTAATTTGGGTTTAAAATCGTAATTTGGGTTTAAAATTGTGTTTGTGGAGGTTTTTAAACAGATTAAAAAAAACACTGACTTTAACTTTAATTGTCTCTCAAGCAATGTTGCCTCTAATTTTTCATGTGTCTGGACAAACACACAAGCTTCCTGGCTTGGTGAGTGGATGTGTCGCTGCCTGTTCGTTTCCAGTCGTTAACTAGCTAACCTGCGTACAGCAGGGCGCACATGCAGGACCGTCAATGCTCTGATTGGCTGCGTAGCGTAGTTGAACGTTATCGTATCATTGGCATCATTGGCTGGACACCTGTCACTCACTGACTTAGAATGCAAAATGGTACAGAAAACAATAATATTGGTCTAATTAATTAGATTACATTATATCAATATTAAATATTACTGTATTTAATACTGTGACACAATATGTTTAAATCTAATTTTATGTGCAGCATAGAATTTCTTGTGCGCTGAGACTGTGCAAGCAGTGCGCAATTGCGGAGGCGCGCATCTTAGAGGGAACACTGGTCTCAAGCACACAGTGTGACTTATGATCCTCCACTACCCTAAAAATAAAGTTGAAGACAAAGACGTCTGTTGACCTCGTCATGGAGCCTTTGCACTGAAGTCATTACACTGCTTCTATAAACAATGTTGATTCTGGGGTCAGGCGGGGGATACTCTTTAATTCTTCTAGTTTTTCTCTTTCAAGCAGCAAAATTTTGACTTAAAAAAACAGGATGTAGAGGAGTTGAAATCCCTCGGACGATAGCATATATGTCTTCCATTGCCCAATCGTAACCAAATCCATTACAGCAATGGAAAAAGACTGAAATTAGAACAGCAGAACATTGTTTCCCTCTGATCCCACAGGCCAAAAAGTGTGGTCATTACAACTAAATGTTTTAGGTAGGATAACACTAGAGTTGACATTACTGGCTTAAGGTCAGAAATAATGCGCCTGTGAAAAAATAGTAACGTTTCATCTGACAGTTTGAATGTGTTTGTGGTGGAAAGGCCAAGAAACAAATGAGACTAAGCGTGGGATCCATTCAATAGGGCTGATATGTATTCAGAAAACTCTAGAGTTGAGAAGTCACCCTTTGCTCTTTATTTCTCACCACAATGTGGTTTGAAAAAATTCCCATTGCACTTCATTTGAAATTTGAAAAAGCTAGGTCTAAAATGATAGTGTTTCATGACTCCTAGTGTTATAGAAAACTCCCCATAGGCCTTCCACTATATGGCCATAGTAGACCACTAGCTGGCCATAGTAGATGAGACAATGACAGGTGCAAGGCACATGTGAAGTATATCACTATGCACAGGCTACCATTGATTTATTACCACAGGGGATACTAATGATTCAAGGATGGAGAGAAAATACCAGGCAATGTTCACATGTAGTGTTGTATTGTAAAGAGAAAGCTTATATATGGTATGACACAAATAAAATATGGTCTATACACCTATCAGTGGAAAGTGATAGTATGTTTAACATTTACGGGTCATGGCGGTAGGCCAGGGGTGGTTGCTTCCCACTGGCCATTGGGTGTAAAAAGGGGTGCACAAAGGGATCTGATCAGTTTACTCCGGAGTATACAGAACTTAGGGTGTTTATGACCAGTTTGTTGTGGAATACACAACTTTTGACTGAGAATACTTCTGTCTTCTTTTTTGACTCAAGAACATCTGGAACAGCCTATTGGATTAATTAACAAAACTTGTTGGAATAGTTATACAGCCCTGTGGATTTATTATAATATACTTAGTGGGTTATTTACATTTTATCATTGGATTACTTGCATTTTATTGGTGGAATTAAAATTATTTTTATTAATTGAATTTATCAGAATAAGGACTTTTGGGAATAATTTTTCATCAACACTAGCAGCAATTTCTGCTTTTTCAAAGAGTTCAATGTGACCTCAATAAAAACATTTTTTGGCAGAACAAATATTCATCGGTGCTCTGTTCTCAAAAATGAGACACATGAATCAACACAGAGTGCAGACATCAGAAAATGAAAAATTAAGTAAATAGATCTAAAGATGTATGCAACCCTCTATTTCATATTCAGTGAAAAAGATTTCCAGGAGGGCTGGAAGCAGAAATACTTCTGATTGTGTTTGTCTATCGGCAGGCCTTCTTAAATTAAACAAAATTGTGGAAAAAAATGTAGTGCCTTCCTATTCAGGAACAGTGATCAATAATGAGAGCTACTTTTGTTGTAGCATTCAAAAATGACTAAACTATTATTTTTCTCTCCAGCTAAAGCCAAAGAGAGAGGCAGACAGAAGAGAACTAATGGCACCTCTACATTATTAATTGAGGTAGAAAGGTGAGGAGAACATGTATGTTATATTCAGGTGTAGAGAAAAATGTGCTTGTGTGTCATGGAATCGCTGTCTGTATCAAGCTGCAAGGATACAAGGAGCAGGATGATGTGCAGGTATCACTACAGTACTCAAATATGGTGGCGCACGGTTGTTTGTTTCTACGAATGTAGATATCAGTTTACTAGTCCTAATTTCATCCTGTTTTTGATCATGAATTCCAGCGACGGAGTCAACCATTACCAACAGTGTACAAAATAATCTGTCTCTGTAACACCATACCATTCAAATACAATGTTAACTTAAAGAAAGTTACACTCATCCACCCCAAAGCATTTTCAATAATTACTAAACATTGCACTCTTTATGAAAGGAGGATTTACCACAGGACTGCTGATTCATACTGTCCTAATTGTAGCTGGATGTACCCAATAAACTGGCAACTGACATAACAATTATACATTATTTTAAACCAATGGGGGTTTTTTAGACAGCATCATCCTGTGAATGTAAAGACCATGTAATGTTTGAACTGAAACCTTCATCCACATCCACAGAACAGCATGCCTGCATCACTTCCAAATGATACGCTTGTTGACTTCTATAAGCTCCCTGTATATATCTCCTGGAAGAGTCTGTGTGACCATCTGCAGGTTCAGGAATATTATCTTCTGAAAGTGGAGGAGGAGAAGTTCACAATCATTTTGTGTGTGTGTATCTTTTCAAGGAACCAAAATGATGCCAATCATTTTAAATTGACCAGAGCAGACACTTAAGTAAAGCACTGCTCCGCAGGTTGGATCTGAGTGCATGACAAACAGCCTTCCTTCACCTGTTTATGTTACTCCTTCACCCGTGCCATTTGTGTAACAGGAACAGAAAAAGGGAGGAGAGGAAGCAAAGAAGGCAGGAGAACTGCTCCAAGGAGTGAAAAAGAAAGGAGGTGAACAGTTGGTAGTACTGTAGAAACACAGGAACAGAGGGTGAGACAACTGAGGAAGGACACCGGATGCTACAGGTGAAGACTGCTTAACATCATGTATAATTTCCAATGAGAGCACTTCACATCCTTCTCAGCTCAACTGAGGCACTCACACAGAGGATGCCCTGTCATCAGTGGAGAAGTAACACTATTTTTGTACAAGGGCTATGTGACACCAAAGGGAATAAACAGCATGTTGGTCCTATAAAGAGGACAGCTGGTTTCATCCTATTTACATCATTTTACCTCGGAGACATACAATCAGCAGCAACATACTGTAGTGTCTTGAATCTACTTTTAAAGCCTCTGAGCTTCAAGCTGAAGGTTACTCTCAGTCTGTGGAAGTAATAGGAGAGACAACAGTTAAAATCCCTTGCCTGGAGCCAGTCTCCAATCTGTTTTTTCAATAAGACATTATAATTGGCCTGATTTTATCCTTGCTGTTCTCCTGGTCATCAAACTCAGATTGTTGCTCATGTGTTGACAATCTGATTGATAGCCTAAGCAGGGTGCACTGAAAACGATCATTTTGTATTCACCGACCAAATCACAGGGTTCTAATTAGCTGCTAGCATCCATGCCATGTGCACATAATGTAGCTTTTCTTTTATGCAAACCAGATTTAATTAGGCAGCTTCAAATTCAGAGTACAGATTACTATGGCATCTGAACAACAGCACCAAACCTTTCTTATTTCTAGAGCCTACTCTCATTTCAGCAGCCTGCCATTATCACCACAGGCATGAAATGGCATTAACAGGCAAATTAAGATTCAGTGTCTTTTAAAAATACATATAAACAAAGACTTGAGTCACACTAGTGGCTCCATGAGTCACGTTGGGCACCCTGTGAGCTAATATGTTAATCTTTAGTGGGTCACAATCAAAAATGTTTTCTAAATGACTCTGAATTCAAAGCAAAACTGAAGCTGATAGGAGTGGCAATGTTTTATTTTCAATGACTATTGATATTTGGACATAAAATAAAGTCATGACTATCAACATTTTTGACCTTATGTTGTTTTTACATAATAGTTAATAGAGTTTACGCATGATCAGCTATACCGGATTTCACATCAATCCATCCCGACCTCTGTGGTACATCAACCAACAGGCTGAAATAGTGGCGTTCTCTACAGTCAATGAAAATGCTCTATTTCAATTTTCCTTGCATACTGACTACAAGATTACACAGCACGTGATGAGAATCATAATATTCATAATCATTCCAACATGACAATAAATGTTTTAATAAATACTGCTTCCAAAACTATTTTATAATAGACGATGGATGGATGGATGGATGGATGGATGGATGGATGGATGGATGGATGGATGGATAGATGGATGGATGGATGGATGGATGGATAGATTAAATAGTTAGATTAGATACAGATAGATAGATAGATAGATAGATAGATAGATAGATAGATAGATAGATAGATAGATAGATAGATAGATAGATAGATAGATAGATAGATAGATAGATAGATAGATAGATAGATAGATAGATAGATAGAAGGACGGACGGACGGACGGACAGACAGACAGATAGATAGCGAGGGGTTGGTTAGGGTTGGAAAGTGTTTGAAGATTGTTCTGAGATCTCAGCTGCTCCTTTTCTGGACAGAGACCTCTGATGTTACACTTGGAGCTATGTTAATGATCTTGTCACCACGGGAACAGCTGCTATTGGTTTTCTACTCTTAATGTATGCAGTCCCAGGTTGAATCTCAAACACAGCTATTATAGGCTCTCTTCTGATATTTTGGGTCTGTCTTCAGCAGAAATTTTGTCATGCCATGATCAGGATCCTGTACAAACACACAGACACATACACACACAAGTGTGTGTGGGCCCTAGACAGGCACCAATCTGGAATAGGAAGGTTTCGTCTGGATGTCTGGAAACAGACACCAAGACAAGGAAGTTTCTCACTATGCTTGGAGGTTTCCAGCATCATGAGACTCAGAATGACAATAGGGAGGTCTGGGATTAATGAGAGTCTGAGCCATGATCAAGGATGAAATAAAGAGTATTCATTAAAACATTAGGAACCTGGAATCTTTACATGCTGCGCAGAGGCCCTTGAGACACTCCAACCCATATTAGCAAAATGTAAGAGCCAAGCTGGGACAGCAATCACTGACAGGCATGACCAAGTGGTTGTGATTTTGTACAGGAACATCTGTGCCAGGTATACGCATTAATACCTAAATCCTGATGAGGAGCCCCACTAAAAACTGGTTAAGAACAACAGAGCAAAGATCCTGTGGGACTATTCTAGACTAAGAAGCAGCTGCTGGATACAAATAACAATATGTTCTCTAATAGTATAATGATTATGGATATTGTTCTTATACAAATTTCTATTATTCTGTTATTCATATTATTCCTTATTATCCTCCAAGAGCATCTTCTCGGGGGAGAGGATATGCTGGCTCCATATAAATTAAATAGTCTACTTTGAACCTAGTCCATATGGAAAGTATTATGAGACAACTCTTGGTGCAATGTAGTACAATAAAATTAAAATAAACTTGTCTTGAGTTTCATGTCAGTATGTGCCTTTAGTTTTTCTTCCTCTGCTCCTCTCGTGTCATTCCCTTACACACACTCTACTTTCATCGACTCTCACAAGCGGTGTTGGCCACAAAGGCTCAGGGATCATTCACAAATTACTCATTAATTCTTGCTCCGAGATGTATTCATCAGCCTCTGTGGGGTGAAAATGGTAATCAATTCTTATTCTTGAGTTCAGGATGAAAAAACAAAGACCATCTTTACACTAATCAAAAGAGAAAAAGATAGGAATAGGGATGGAGATGAAAGAAAAGCTTTGGATTTGTGAGAAAGGAGCAAACAGACAAGTTGGTGGTGAAGAACAACAAAGAGATGTAAGACAGTCAGGGAAAATAAAAAGTGAAAGCAAGTGGAGAAAACATGATAAAAGCCGGACAGATTGGGGTCAAAGTTGGTAAAATGTGAGGAGGAGTGATAGAGGGAAAAATGTATTTGAGCATTTTGAATTGATAACGTGTGTGTGTGTGTGAAAGTAGGAGTGTGAAAAAGAGAGAAAGTGGCAAAGGGAACAACTCAGGGGCAGAGACAGTAAATGAGAAGAGACACTTGCCAGAGAAGGACTATTTTCATTTGCTGTGCAGGGCAGATGGTGCTCTGCTTAGAATAGGTAAGATTATTAGTCTGCAACACATGCATACACACTATTTGCACATAAATAACATATTAGCTGATGTTGTATTGTTTAGATGATTTGGATATTGTATGTTATGAAATGCAGGTGAATATTTAGTCATCTTCTTGCCTTTGAGTAAGTCCCTTTAATTAGTTTCAAGTCTTATAATTCCCTGTTATTCTCGTGCTTCTGTACTCACATTTTCCTTTAGAATTTTATGCATTCACTGCTACAACCTCCTTTCTGAATTAGAAATCGAATTGAAAGAAACAAGGAAGGAAAACATTTTCCACAATAATACATTTTGCATGTCTTCTGCAAGAAATTAAATTGTAGACACATGTACATCCATGTGTAGGTGTGAGCCCATTAGTGCATCAATACGTCAAATACTGTATCTATATGACTTTTGAAGAAGCATGAAAAATTGTATGATACACATTTTATTTGATAAGTTAACTGTGCAGTTTCTCTGCAGTTGCTTTGATTTTTTTTATAGAGGAGGGGTATTTTGGGATTACCACATTTAAGTGGATAGATGCAGGGCTAACACTTGATCCTGTAACAGTATTTAAATGTCATTTCAAGACAGACATGTCATCTTTTCCTAGATTACACCTCTACCAGGAGCCATATTACAGCTATCATGAGAGCCAATAGCCCTGAACAGGGTCAGCCTTGCGTTAATAATGGTATAGCATTACATAAGCGAGCGCACACTGACACAGTGTCAATCAAAATATTGAATTTCAGTTCCCAGAGATTTTTACTGAGAAGCAGAGGTGAGGCTACACTTCATTATTAACTAAACTGTACAGAGCTATCAGAATACAATTGTTTCAAATGCTAGCTACATGCTGTATTCTCTAGAACCAATGAAACCAAAATATGTCAGCCTCAACATTTTACTTTGCTAAGCTGCACTAGTTAAGTTGCCAGGCAACAGTGGGTTTGCACACTCATGTTTCTGTAAGCCAATGCATTTTTTTTTTCATATCAGCTTATTAATATATGAATACATCATTATAATTACAAAGATCAGTATGTAATGTACTAACAGCAGTGGCTGCCGCATGTTTCACAGACAACAGAAGCAATAAATGCAGCGTTTCTAATTTGATTTATGCATTGTATACTGTCACAACTCTGACATGGAGTCACCCTCAGGAGTTTGCGTTGATTTTATCACTGCTGTACTCACAATGAGAGAGAGGCTCTACAGCCATGACGAGCCATCTAACCTTTACACTGCCTCATGGGCCAGATAGAACATTAGGATTCCAGCCTTTAGCACTTGTGAGAGGTTGACTCCTTTTAACCGTATACCATCAGAATGTAAGACAGAAATATTCATTATGTCTCTTACTGATATTTAAGGAAATTGATTAGCTTTATAGTCTGCTGCCACAAAGCTTGATCTTTTGGCAAGTTCCAATGTGGGTTAAGAACTAATACACAAAATACCATAGCTTTGATTAAGTAAAACACAAGTAAGATAAAACTAATGCCTAGAGATCGGTTTCCATGTCAGGTTTTAATAAGTAAACCTGTGAGTACAAAGTGACAGAAATGCTGCAAGTAAAATCTAAGGGTGTTTATGACAGGGTAAAATCTACCATGAAATTTTATGCAAACAGATGTGTGCTTCTCATTTTTCAATGGTGTTAATATTTGATTAGAAATGCATGCAAACAAATCGATGTTTGATGCTTCCACAAGTAATCATTCACCAGACATCTTGAGTGTTATATGATAAGGAGTCAAAAACATTCAATGCTAAGTATTCAGTCACAAGAGGTAAATATAGCTTGTCATTGATATGCTGAGGTATGACTCTTTAAAATCTGTTGGGAAAGGAAAATAACTAGCAGCGCAATTTAGTATCAGCCTCAAAATGGCGCTTGTTCTTTTCTGTCACTCAGACATTAAAATATTCCATTTAAGCCTCACTTCAAACTCCAAGTATTCTCAGAGAAATCTCTCAGACTGTTATATTTGCCTTCCCCAACAGCAGGTCAGGTAAAATAATTGGAACTCTAACCAATTTCTGTTGCAAAACTGTCAAATCCTGGATGGATTCTCAAATGTCCTGAACACCTCCACATGAAGCAAAAAGGTCTGCAGACCATCAGTGGTTGCATTGAGCAGCCTGTCAAAGAAGCCGTGAGCACATGGGGTTTGGAGTCGGCTCATATTTTAAGTCTTTCTTTTCAGTTTTTCCCTGTAAGTGCTGTCACACAGCCGTTCTCCCTAAAAGTCACAAATGGAAGAAAAAAAAAAGCACGATTTAGAATTAATATCACGTACACCTGCATCCTCCTGACACAAGTTAGATGTAAATGCACATGTTTCACAAACAAAATAAAAGATACAATGCAAATCAGGACTGATATGAAAATATGTAAATGTTAAATGCAATGTCGCTAGAAGAAAAAAAGTCAAATTTTTGTGTGAGCATGTCCGTGTATGATCCATTTTTGTCATTAGTGTGATGCAATCACGTCTTCAAAAATAGACTAAAACTGAAGTATCTTTCAGTTTTGGTCAGTTTGCATTTAAATACTTAAATTTGTTATGGGGAAAACTGTGATGAAAGTTTGTCCCAATTTTCTTACAATTTGAAAAGCAATTCGGGAAAAGAATTGGAGTATTAATCAATGATGAAAATACTCAATATTTGCAGCCGACCTTCAAATTTTGCATGTCCGCTGCAGCTGAGACTTAGAACAGAACTTTTACAATTTCTAAACTTATGGTCAAAGCAATTAACTTTTGTGTCACAAATTTGACTAAAGCAGTCATGTACACTTCTTGTCCTTCATGGATTTTAGTACTCTGTGTATGAATGTCACAAATCATTTAATCACGACTATCTGAGCTCATGATTAGGGTTACATCTTTAGGGCTTACTCATAACACTGTCAACACTCCTTGTGCAGCATGTTCCTGGAAAAAAGGTGCAACCAGAATTACCTATTTGTTTTCACATACACAGTTTCATTAGATTATGTTGAATCATGGCAATGAAGGAAATTGTGAGGGTTTCACTGTTGAGGAAGTACTTGAAAGTAATTGGATATGATTATACTTGTTATTATCATCATTAGCCACCTGTACGTTATGACACAGCCAATCAAAAATCCTCCCTTATCCCCATGGAAACATGAGCTTTTGTCTCATTTGCAATCAGTGTATTGATGAAGGCCAGTGTCATTTTCAGCCCAGTGGATGCAACCAAAATATCACAAACATTCATTATAGGATCCAGAGCTGAGCAGACAGCCCCATCATAGCAGCAAACTGGTGCCAAGATTGGTTCTGTTTTGTCTGATCTTTAATTATCAGGTGCATCTGTAGGAAAAGCTAACTGCTCTGAGGTTGTTAAAAACCAATGCTGCAATATTGTTTGATGTCAGTCTAGTATTTCACTGGAAAACACTTATAACACACTCCAATATTTGAAAAAGAAAGTTATATTTGAAATGACAGTGAGTGATGACTCTACTGCCTGAGCTCTTCATTTGCTATGGAAATGACGAATGGTGTTTTTTTGGCATGGTTTGGCACTGACAGACGTCCCGTCACTCTGCATTAAAAAGTCATAGACTGTGATGGGCTTTCACAGACCTTCATAGAATATTGTCACTCCTTGGGCTAATGCTCTTGATTTTTATGCAAAATGAGTCAAAGCCAGGGATATTTAAATTGATAACTGCAGGCAAGCGACACGCATGGACAGAGACAGAGAAAGAGAAATCTAAAAGGAAGACAAACTGAAACTGGAGTGGAAAAGAGTTTGGAGCAGGAAGGAAGGGTTGTTCACTTACAATAAATATGTTAAGCCCATAACAACGGATCTGAGCAGTGGTGGGCCTGTCAGGGAGAGCAGACCTTGATGTGACATTCAGAATTAGACTATAATTCTGTCATGTTGTATATATTTTCATGAAGGTGTAGTACATTTTAAAAAGTTTATTCCCATCACTCTGTTAATGTCATTACATCACTGCTCTCTTGAGTTTTAATCCAATCAGATTTTCCATGTTTGCTGACTTCACGTGGAGTTTTTCTAAATTTTGAGTGAATCACATATTTTTTTGACTAGTCCGATTGGAAATTTGTTGGGTGCTTTCTTAACATTACACCAAGATAAACCTTTATAAAGGAAGAAAGTAGGATGGGCTTTGTCTTTACAGAGTATTATATATGAGGCATACTGCATGTCTCATATATAATACTCCGTATATCTCACCTTAGTTTAACCCCAGACCAGTTTCTTCACTTTCCACACATTCTGATATATATCTCATCAATGAGGACCTTATTCTCTCCGGGTCCTGGGAAGTGTCAGGCTTTTATCAGTGAGGCTGTTGACTTCCTTTCGTCTCAGTGTGACAATTATAACTCACTGTTGTTTCATTTCCATTAAGCACCTGAATAAAACCTTCTCAGGTTATACTCCTCTTTTTGTCAGTCTGATCAACTTGTTCTGAACACACTGCCCCCTTTTGCAACTGCATTGACCTTGCGGAGATTCTCATACAAAAGGCAGGTTGTTCTATAATTTCAATAAAACTCATGACTTCAACTCATCGCGGATTTTTGGTAGGTAGTTATGACTGACGGCATCCGGAAGTGCACTACGTTCTGTGAGTCTCGGCCTTCCGTGAGACACAAAAGTGCTTCAAACAGTCGATAAGAGTGTGGGAAAAGGTAATACAGATGGAAGGTGGTTTAATATCAGTATGGGGAGGGTCATAAAGGTTTAAATTACTGTAAATAATAAGATAAATAGCTTGTCACTGTATCACGGAATTCATTATTAGCGTGTGGTTCCTGGAACACATTAACCGCGAGTAACGAGGACGCACTTCTTCTTCTTCTCCTTTCCCTGTCTTCTGCATCCTCTTCTCTCACACCAACTACCTTCATGTCCTCTTTCACTACATCCATAAACCTCCTCTTTGGTCTTCCTCTAGGCCTCCTGCCTGGCAGTTCAAAACTCAGCATCCTTCTACCAATATATTCACTATCTCTCCTCTGGACATGTCCAAACCATCTCAGTCTGGCCTCTCTGACTTTATCTCCAAGACCTCTAACATGTGCTGTCCCTCTGATGTACTCATTCCTGATCCTATCCTTCCTGGTCACTCCCAAAGAGAACCTCAGCATCTTCATCTCTGCTACCTCCAGCTCTGTCTCCTGTCTTTTCCTCAGTGACACTGTCTCTAGACCAAACAACATCATTGGTCTCACCACAGTTTTGTGCACCTTTCCTTTCATTTTAGCTGAAACTCTTCTTCCCTTGTTTCAACAACATAGTTTTGATGGATATTCACGTATATTTATTATCCAGAAACATGGGGGATCTTATGGGGTCTCTGTTTAACATTTATGTATTTATACAAAATTAACAAAGGGAGAATTCTTGACCTCAAAATGTATCACTACAGCTTTGCTAATATATCCAAACCATAAACAGTCCTTTTGGTTTGCAGAGGTGCTTCACCGTCCACAACACTGAAACGTACCCAAGTGGTAAAATCCTGGTGGGCCAGCTGTTTATTACGGAAACTTGCTTTGTTACTTGCTTTTAATTATTGTAGTTGGGTGTTTCAAGTACACAAAGTTTCATGTATTCAATCCTAGCTTGACTGGAATCTATGGATATACTCTCTGCTTTATGATAACACTGTTTGTTTAACAGCATTTTGTTAGTTGTGTGGGTCAGTGTAACTGGTTGGAGTTTGTTGTGGCATCTTTAGATCTGAAAATGGGAATTCATGAACCATATAGTTGTCATGTCACACTCAGCGGTGCCTTATTTCCAACTACACTGCTGCTTCGTCTGTCACTATCAGAAAAAAAATCACAAAGAACTTCAAAAATGATTTCTCTCACAGATAGGAACCAACTTTTTCCTCCTTTTCTGTGGAGCTTAGGAGGAGCCTATTCATCATGTCAGTGTGACACTTACTCATTTGTGACGAAGCATGACGAGTCACCTCTTGTGCAATTGATTTCTCACAGCCTTCTTCCAAGGGAGAGATTGAGATCTATTCACTACCTGTAGAGTTGGTGTTGGACTCAGGATCTAAAACTCCATGACCAGGATATTTACAGATTCTTCCAAGACTCAATAACAAAACCTGGCAGTGCAATTCTCTGGATTGTGGTTCCTAATGTCTTCCTTTTGTTATAAGTTGATTAAGGATGCAATTCTTGATTTTGTTACAGCATTCCATACTTATATAAATTCCAGTATTTTATCTCTGGTGACTGAAATGCCGTACAAAAAGCACATTACATGTAAAGACTTTTTGTCTATCTTCTCTTGCAGTCTACAGATAAGGGTAACAGTTGTGCTGCCTTTTAGCAGCAACATGAACACTGGTGGATGATGCAAACATCCCTTGAATATAAAACGTCTGCAATCTCAATGAATTCACCAGGACATAAATGTGTAGAGGTAGTTTTAATGAAACTTTCAGAGAGATGGTTACTGAGAGTATTAAATTATTGCATTACAGTAATTAGTATTTTATTACTGCTCGGCATGAACACCTCCATAACTTCTCATCAAGAAGATGCTGGGATGGATGAAACAAGAGAGCTCAGCATCCACAGCAGCATCTCTGTGAAATGCTAATGTCAACATGCAAAAATTAAGAAGCAGGTATAATATTTGCTTTGTTCACCATCAGAGTTTATGATGTTAGCTAATATTTGCTAATAAATAATTTATTTACCAGGTATATGGTAATGAAGGTCAACAAAATAATCTATACTGCATACATTCATATGTCTGTCAATGTTATACTCCATATGATCGATTTCTCAAAAGCTACAGCATTAATTTCAATCATAACTGGAAATCACAATAGAAGACAACTGATGGCAAACTGATCAATAGGACTGAGTCATCTCCCTAATACAATGACCTTTAAGGTTACAGATCTCAGACACACCACTAAAAGCTCCGATTCAATGACGCACTAAAGACAAAAGTAAAACAGGGAGCAGCCATAACATTTCTACTAGCATCTGAACAGCATCACGTCCGCCTCTGGAGTCCCTTCAGACGCCCTGACACCTACCTGTCACTGCTTGGAGAGAATCGAGCAGAGAGTATATCGTTACAAAAATACACATTTTTGTGATGGTTTTGTATAAAATGCAGTGATTTTATTTCATGTCTGGAGAATGCGAGGAAGAGTTTTGCAAACTCAATAACATAAGTACGCAGCCACAATGGAAGCAACGATCAATATCAGCAGTCTTCCTAGTAAAATATTAACCTTTAAATGCCACTGCCTATACACCACATGACAAGGTTCAACATCCCTGATGCTCAGTGTCTTTGTTCTCTTTTTCTCTCAGTGTTCTTCCATGTTGCTTTGATTTTGAGAAAAGTGTTTCTGCCTTGAGATGTTTTGTCCCATTTATTTCCATATTTACGACATTCAATAACTGTAATTTAGATGCTCTATAATTCTATGTCCACCACTATATAGTCAAGGATTGTATATAGGCATTAAATGAGGACATTTCCATTGAGGTCGAAGCTGTTTGTTGACAGGGGAGATGGTTCTCTATGCATTTTATAGCTTTATTGTTTGTGGCATATTGTGAAGCAAAAGTTTTCTTTCGAAAATATCAATGTGACTGTTTGGGTGGCTCCTCATCATAAATGTTCATTTAAAATAAAGCGCAAAAATATAAACCACATGCTGCAACAATGCTTATTAAAATTAATGAAAGACAAACGACTGTGTGTGCACAGTCTGACACAAAACAGCAATCAATGAGATATCATGCAGCTTCATACAGGTAATTGTTCTTCAGATATTTCATTACCTCCACTGTCACAACTGTGCCGTGAAAGTTTTCCAGACACAGCACTGCAGATCCAGTCCATTTTTGTTTGTATATATTTACATATAATTGGCAGCATGTCTCACAGTAAGAAGGTCCAGGCTTCAAATTCACCTGAGGACACTGTTAAGTGTTTAAAAGTTTGTCCCTGTCTCCATGGGTTCTTTCTGGACTTTAAGGATTCCTCCCACCACCAAAACCTTGCAGTTCAGGTGAACTGATGACTGTAAATTCACTGTAGGGGCGAATGTAATGTCAATGGTTCTTTGTCTTTCTATGTGGCCCTGTGATGAACACAGTGTGCCCTGTCCCCTAATCAGCAGTAACAGAACTACTTCTTCTCATGGTCTTTCTACTTAATAGAATTGTGCTTCCGGATGCACTATCTCAACGTGTGTTTTTACCTTCCATGACATAGACCAGCGAGCCCACATCACCCTCCTTAATGATACAACTGTCTTTTCCATACTCCACAGGATACATGCAGTCCACAATCTCTTGGATCTGCGACAGCTCCAGGTTTTTCATGAAGTCATTGTCCAAGATTGCCTCCTTGATCAGATCCTTAGACCTAGAGACAAAAGCAAACAATTTAGTTTAAACAGAGGAGAGTTGGTAGAGGTATCATATGAATGAAAACCCTTGGTGAAGATCAAAATGATCTCTAAAATCCTATGAATGATGTTGACAAGTTCATTCAGCAGACACGATGGCTATCTCCAAGGCAAATTGCACAATAGCTTCTGAAAAACATTTCCTTATTTCAACAACATCAAGGTGAAGTCTTTTTATCCTCTCCATATTTTGCAACAAGTCAATAAATCAGAAAATCCTTGCCTAATGGAAGCAGATTGTTTCCATTCATGAGTGCGTTTCTGAAAGTCAAATCTGCCTTCAGACGGCAGAGTCACTTAGGAATTCCACAAATAAGTACTTTTTTTGTAACCACTATGCAAAAAAAGGGGGGGGAGATGTGATTAACTATAAAGCTCATGCTGTTGTGAAGGTTAAATGTGCTCTTCAGGTGAAGGAGCACTTTGTCAGGCTGTCTGAAAGGGAAAACAAGGTAAAATTGAATCAGATTGACATTTTGAATGTGACACTATGTCAAATTATCATTTAAAGCAAGGAGCACACATTAGAGGCTATTTATGAATCATCAACGGGCATTTATTGATGAAATGTGTCCACATGTCGACTGCAACAGGGTGAATGAGGGTTAGACACAGTGACAGTTGATCCTGTCAAAGTGAGAGTCTGATCAATGCTCCTGGACACAGAGTGTCAAGAGAAGGGAGACAGGTCTGACCAGATTCTAAACATTAGATCAAGATCATTCAATTACTGCAGCCTGTCATCACCACAGTCTGATTTGTCCTGAGAGGCTGATTTTGACTAAATGTAAGTTTAAAGAATGAAGTTAATAGTGTGTATCAAGGTTAATCCAACAAGGAGTCCCAACCTATTGAGAAGGGTAGCTTTTTATGCTTCACTTTATGTTAAAAAAAAAATTCAAAGCACTCATCCTGACAGTAGAACCGGTGAAGTGCCTCTTCTGTTTTGTTTGTTCTTGGTGCCCTTTTCAGAAAGTGATTTTCTGAGTTTATTGTGCTAATGGTCAACAATAGCCCGCCATTTCTAAAGCCCTAAAATAAAGCCATTTACTGACATTTCGACCCCCAAATCCACACTGAAGAGATTCAAAAACACCATTTTAAATATATAAGGCTCGGTCACACCACTCATTTTTGTGTGTAGTCTTGAGTCTGAAAAAAAAACCACAAACATAATACCTTTATCCAGCTTATCCCATATGACCACTCCCTTGCTAAACGATCTACTGCTATAAAAAGGCACAAAGATTGGTGAGAAAATAACATCTGCAAGAATGCCACAGCTGGGGCAACCTGAACACAATCCTGCTATTGGCATGCTGGAAGCAAAGCTGTTCACCAGATGAGTAGCCAGGGTGGTGAATGCTCACCATTCCACAATCAAGATCAGTGTTTTGTTGCCAGATAAACAACAACAGACTGCCTGGCCCATGGTTGACCTCATGTAACGACACAGAATTAGGATTGACATATCTTCCCGCTGCACCTCAGAAACAAGCTTGGATCGGCCAGCACCGCCATGAGGAGGAGGATTACAGCTGTAATCAATGCTGGTGGGGGACAAATTAATTACTGAATGTTTAAAATGTTAACTTCAGTTGTGTAACCAAAGAAATGTACTGTGTTGTTATTCACTTTTCCTTTTCTTTCCCTTTCATTTTGCTATTATATGACGACATTTACTAAAATTTAAGGAGGAACAAAACAGAGTTATTTTCATTCTATGCAAACTAACCAAGCAAATGTGTTATTATTTTGTTGTTCTTGTCATTATGCCAAAGCTACTTCACATGAATTTTAATTAACAGATTCCACTTGCGTTGTAAAGTAATAAAACAGGACAAATGTGCATAAAACTTTTTGACAGCACAATGATTTGTACTTAGGAAAATTAACTTCAAAATAGTCTACGAGTCTATCCATGTTTCCGAGAATACAAAATGTAGAAGCAACAATAAACAAGATGACATTGAAATAAGAGAACACATAAAAATCTTAAGACAATTCAAACAATAAAATGAAAATAATTTCTACTACACTATAAGGCGGTGCTGTTTGTATTTTCAAATTATTCCAAAGGTGAACTGAAAAACAAAATCAGACAGGGGCTGGTAAATGTGGTGGTGGCAATTTGTACTCTCAATACAAGAGTTAAAGGTCTCATGAATTCACATTTTAACTTGAGCCACATTGTCTGTGAAGAACTTTTCAGAAGAAATCTATAGAGAATACTTTTAAATATGGATCCACAGACGATTTGAGTGCATCATTTTTCCATAATCAGGAAAATGAATTCTGGTTTGAGTCTCAATGGCATACTGATAAATCACTGGTGTTATTCTCAAACTGTCAGTTTTGCAGGGAAGTCCAATAACTTTTAAAATAAGGTTCTGAGACTTGTGGATAGCCAAACATCTGTGTTTTTGCTGTCTGACAGCTGCTTAATTTGTGGATAAAACGGAGGAACACAAGAAATCAATTAATACAAAGCAAAGCTAACCGTCACAGTTTATTGGAGATGCATTACTTTAAATTTTTACACACTTTACTCAAGATTAAATTTCATTAATTATAGATTCTGAAGGGCTTTTCAGATATCACAAGACAAGTGGTGCACACCTACAAAACAGAATCAAAAACACATCAAACATTGTCTTGCAGCATTGCATGCAAAGAATCAATCAAATAGAAAAGCTTATGAAAAGTAATGAGTTTTTTCTGTTAACAGACTCTGCTGAACTCAGCTAATGGATTGAAAGATCATTCTATAGTTTAGGTGCTTGAGTTTTGAAACAACTGCATATATTTACATAGTAAAGTTCCCATGCTCTTGTTGGCGGACCAATAAGATTGGTGTCATGTTAGTGGTTCAGCCGTGTCAGAAGAATTTAAAGATAACTGATAGTTCTATTTCAGAACAAGAGTCCTGGCATATGGTTTTACAAGGGGGTATTTGTACCAACATACTTGAGAATGTCTTGTCTTGCTTTGGAACATATACACAGAGAAGAGGAAGAGACTGAGGACTGACCCCTGAGGCACTCCATATAACATCTGTCTCACAGTTATGACACAAACCACTCAGAAACATGTCTGTTTGATCAAGGCATGAGGGTGGAATGAAGAATGGTATGAAATACTGCATATAACAAGAAAAAAATCTGAGCTCTATTGGATTTCTCAGGGACACAACTTAAATTGTATTTCTGCATTGATATGGTAATCTCGGTGACAGATCAGAAATTATTTTACAGCTCCCTTGGAAGGATATTTATAGCATACACACAAAACTCAAGACAACAATGTCTTCATCTGGAAGTATCACTGTCCCAGTCTTTCCATCAATTTTGGACATGCTAGGGCACGTCTCCTTTATTTGACAATTTGCAAATATGGGAATGAAAAAAGAAACAGAGGAACCAAAACTCTAAAGATTTTCTTGATTTGAATCCATTCTGAGATAAAATGCTCTAACAGAGGAACCTGAAGACTCATTATTAGATATTTCAGTCTCCCAATGAGAATCAGAACAAGCTACTCAAAAGGATAAAACTGAAGAGCAGGCTGCATCTATTTTTAACTTCTCACCTGACAATATATCAACATGCTTCTCAAAACTGCAATGTGCTTCTATTTTAATGACTGCACAAGTAGGAGACGATTTCAATTTCACAGCTCTTGTTGAATTTTAGGGAGTAAACCTTAACAAAGACTGTGTGGTGATTCTTGAAATCATTACGGAGTTGATGGTGTTTGAAAATAGAATTAATTGTATGCAACGATTACAAAGGCAGAGAGCTCTTGATTTATTTATCTCATTGACCCTATTTGTTTCATTTCTGTTATTGGATTCCAAATCTTGAGTCTTAGGCGGCAACACTGAGCAACATCTTCTAACGAGACCCATATAAAAACATGTGCCTGCCTCTGCTTTGTGAGGATGATATATTTGTCTTCATCCACTAGTGAAGTTTGGGGCTGAGAGAGTTCAGCCTTCCTTAAATGGAGAAAATATGCTCTTTTAGAAGGAAAACAGAAGAGGGGTGGCAGAAAAGTGGGAGAGGCCAAAGGAATTAAGAGACACACAGGGGGAAAGGGACAGAGTGTGTATGAGTAAGGAAGATCTATGCAGTTTGCGAAGGAGATAAATTCAAGGGAATTAAAGATAAACATAATTGATAAGTCAAATCCAACAAGCAGTATCACCATACTTCAAATACGAAAACAAAATTAAAATCAACTCAAGGTGTTTTTATTCCAAGGGGTTACTTGCATATTTAGAAAAAGAAGAAAACTCCTCTACTCTTAACTCTTAAAACTTGTGAAAAATAACTTTAAATTGATGGCTGTACATTGAAACAAAAAGAACCACTGAAAATAACTCCAGCAAGCTGAGCTAATAAGAACACAGTGGCCAAGCACACTCTTGGTATTTGCTCTCAACACTGTCGACTCTCCAATCATTTTTCAGTGTATATATTTATCTGAGGGAATGCTGAGTACAATCTTCAGCATCTAACAGAGGAAGAGATTTTAAAAGGTACGACAGACTCAGCAGAAATTTGAAGCTGTTGTTCTGTAGTTCAAACAACCTCTCGGTCAAAAAGAAGGTGAGTTTCCCTTTGGGAATTATCATCAGAAACAAAGCAATCAAACAAACTGCTGTCATCTGTTAATTTTCAATGTCAAACTTCAAACGACTCTGGCTGCCTTATAATTGACAGAAGATTGCAAAGACTTTTCAATGTCCAGGACACTAAAAAAAGTTTTTTGGTTTTTGTTTTGTTTTTGGTTTTGTTTTGTTTTTTCAAAAAAGCCCAAATTAAGAATTTTTGACATATTGGAGCTCTTATCATATTTTTAAGCTTTTTTTATGGATCTCTACAAAAAAACTGATACATACAAGCTTTGGAGTTCAGATTAAATTAACAGTAAATCGACTGTTTAAGTAATCTGTCATTCTAAGCCAGTGTCCTGGATCCCACATGTACTTGTGACGTTATTAAAAAGAAATACACGAGAAAGAACGTCTGTGTATTTTGCAGTTATAAAGCTGACAGTTATAGCAAAGACTAATGGCCCTGTCTACTCACATAAATAGGACCCTTCATTTTTGGAATCTTCTTTGATGAAATTCTCAGAACTTTGCTTGTTTGTGTATCAACACAATAATAATGACATTTTTAGCTGACATATCTGATTTTTCCAGTCTGACTAGAACCATTCCATATTTTTTTCATGATGGATTGAAAAGCATACATTTGTGTTCTGCTTAGGTTAAGTAACTAGACTGTCCTACAATTCAATACAAAGCTTGAATTATTGATTAAATTCAATACATCCCATTTTCCATGTGCTTGCAGAATAAAGGAATAAATGTTATTCTTATCCCCCAGGAGATAAGTATATTGATTTTTACTAACACACCAATAGACAGCTGGATTATCACGCAACAGAAGGCTATCTTAATGCCAGTTTGAGAAACAGGCTTCCTCTGGTATTGTGTGTATGTGTGGCCAAGAGACAAAAAGAGAGATGGAGACAGAGGGAGAGAGAAGAGAAACCAGCTCCAGTGAAATCATAAGGTAAACATGCACAGAGCCTGTTAAGACTGTCAAAGCCTAATAAAACATTTCTGGTGCCATCATCTCTGTAAACCTGAAATTCTGTCACTGGATGGTGTCTCATTTTTCACGTTAGTCTATGATTAGGCTTGTTGATATACAGGCTTTGCTACTGAACTGATGATCATCTTGGTGATATCTGAGAGTGACAGATGACATTTTCTGTCATTGAAATTTTCTGTGTGTGTGTGTGTGTGTGTGTGTGTGTGTGTGTGTGTGTGTGTGTGTGTGTGTGTGTGTGTGTGTGTGTGTGCGTGCGCGCTCGCAAGTTGGACATAGAGCTCTGTCTCATCCATATGTGCCACAGGTGCTGTACCTGCTGCGCCACACTTAAAATTACGCACGCAAAAGATAAAGGTGACACGATGGGAATCAACTCACGCGGGAACGCAACAACCAATAGAAAATAAGCAAAAGAAACGTGAGTATTATTAGTATATAATTTGGACACCTACTGTGGGCTTTTTGGGTAGAAAGGTAGAGTGACATGGCTAAGATCCTGGATGTCGAAAGCTGTGGGCTCAGCCGAAATTGCCTGTCTCTTCGTCCGCTGCTGCTCGTGCAGCTCATTTTGCTTGTGAACCTGCTGGGTTGCCGGTTTGATAACGGAACGGTATTTGTCCAGTTCGTTTTGTAGTCTCTGTATAAGCTCGTCTTTTTGGTCGAGCTCCAGTTCCAGTTCGTCGATCAGCGCGTCCCTCTGTCGCAGCTCCTCAATCTTCTCCTGGAGCGCGTACTGGAGGTCGCGTAAGGTACCCATTTCGGTCGGCGACGATGAGAGACTTCCCAACAAGTTTATCGAATGGTGCGCAGCTGAGTCTTTATCCTCTCTCCTCTACCACGTTGCTCATAAACTTTATCCGGCATGAACGGCTTCAGATGATGCAGACCCTGTCTCTCTCTCTCTCTTAAGGGGGTTTCCTCGCCGCTCTACGTCACCTGCGGATGCTGGAAATTGAAGCGAAGGAATGTTCAGTCGGGGGTTGGCGCGATTGGCAAGGTGAAAGCATCTCAACCAAAATCGCGCAAAGTTTGCCCTCTCTTGCTCTCTCTCTCTCACTCTCTCTCTTTCTCCCTCTTTCTCTCTCTCTTTCCCTCCCCCGGCGGTGTGACAGCAGAGGACCGTCCTCCTCTAGTACGTCAGGCTGCGACCCAGAGAGAGAGAGAGAGAGAGAGCGCATGGCGAGAAGGGCGCCTACAGGAATCTGTGGCACAGTGCAGTCTGTCACTCAGGAGAAAGTGGCGCTCATCTCAAATGAATTATGGACTCAGTGAGAAAGCCAGTGCTCTGAAAACCATGTCAACATACCTCAGCAGCACACCTCCAGGCTGCTGAGTTACAAAAAGAAGAGCACTGAGGGTGATGGAAACTTGAAATAAAAGTGGCTTTGGAAGAAGGTTCTGCTCCTTCAATTGTGTTTGACTACACCAGAGGGAACCCGTGGAAATTCCACGGTAAAACAATAATATCAGACTTCACACCAAACATATGAAAACAAATGTATTAGTATTATAAACCAAGCGCACCCAACGCAGTCAAAAATCAACTTAGTGACGTGACGACTTTGTGTTGGTAATTCATGGATTGTGCTGGGCGGGCATTGTGAAGCCATAGAGGAATGTTAGCAGGATAACTGGAGAAAGAAAGCTGACTAATAGTGAGATTGGGAAATGAGCTAACGTTAACAGAAAAGGCACCTGTCAAAAGATCAAGTGGAAAAGAAATGTTAGTTCTGTTAGCTGACTACAGGATGCGCCGTGATTGGTTGGGTGCTTGATTGACAGGTAGTGGGTGGAGATGGCGACAGCGTGACAGGTGAGACTTTTCAAGTGAGTTTATTCAAATATAGGGGGGGGGGGTTGTCTACAAGGACAACCCCCCCCCCCCCCCCCCAAAAAAAAGGGATGTAACAGAAACTATTGGTGTACACTGCAATCCTATTTTTGAAGCCAAATGATGCATTTTAGGTATACAATTATGACAACGGTGTAAATTTGAATAAATCTCCTTTTACCAAATACTTGTCAAACAACTGCTCCATTTTAATATAGATACAAAATGTGGAGGAAAAACAGATTGTTGAATTTGAGCAAATCTACACTGTAAAAATAACCTTCTGTTAATTAAGTACAAAACTATGATACCAGTAAAGTAAACACACAAAAAAATTCTGATCCACCTTGATAAGAATAATGGTATGTCATTTCATTTTGACACTAGAAAGAGTTTGTGCCCTGCTTCTGGAAGAAAACTGTTTGTGCTGACGTGGACAGATCTTAACCTCTAGAACAACAACATAACAGAATGAGATCAAAACATGCCTGAAAATGTCATTCTTGTGTAATTGAAGACATCATGAGATGCACACCTTTAGAACCCTTCAAGAGGACGCATGGAAATGCATTGAACTTTGTCCGTTGCTTTTTAAGAATGTGTGGATGAACCATAGACCCTATCAGACCCATAACATATGAACATATGGATGAAATGGAAAAGGACAACCATATATGACCTTTTGGTAGAACAGAGATCGACATTACTCAGTAGAAGTGGCTTGATCATTGCAAGTCTGGCCATGGGTCAAAAAACAGGTAGTGTCTCAAAATTTATTCCCCTCTCTTCTCATTCACATTCCCATGATGCTCTGCTGTTTACAGTCACATCAATAGTGCATTCCTGTAAATGTCATTCTCCCAAAGTGTTGTCGTTTTGTTTTACCCCAGATTGCATTGCAGTTTACAGCATGTCACAGTATGACACCAGAACACTGTTCAGATTTCACTATGAATTTACTGCCAAGTTTTACAGTCTAATCTTGTGTTGTGTGTGAACTCTGTGCTGCCAGTGTCTGTCAGCATTATCCCAATGAGTCATCTGAAGCTCAGTGAACAGCAATTGGCCGCATGTGCTCTGGACAAATTCAGAAGTGGATAAACTGCCAAGAACACTCTGATAGGATGAAGAGTTACTGAGGCCTCAACAGCAATTACTATGCTGAGTGGATGGGATGCCACAGGCTGACAGTCAGGACGAACGACCGGATGATCAAGAATTGTTTGGCTGTAAGGACAGGTGTGTGTGTGTGTGTGTGTGTGTGTGTGTGTGTGTGTGTGTGTGTGCGTGCGTGCGTGCGTGCGTGCGTGCGTGCGTGCGTGAATCTTTTTCTTATCAGGAAGTGACTGCTGGGCGGGAATCTAAATAAAAGATCACACACGCCCCCTTGTGGTGTTTTAATGCACCTACAACCAGCTGGTATGAACACTTCAGAGTCCCATAGTGAAATTCATTACTTTGGGGGATAATTATCAAATAAACCCCCGTCATTCATGAAATAAAAAACTCCATAATTTATTCTAACTGTATAAATGAAATAGTATTTGTCACTTCCTTCCCCACATCCTCCCATCATGATTAGGTCTTCCCGTTGTCCTTGAAAGCACCTCTGCGCTTTAAATTTCACCTCGCCAACCATTCAGCTCATCCCTTTTCCTATACAGATCAATAGAAACAGGATCCGTTGCCCCAAGCAGCGGTAACCTGATGAGCTGTGCAGGCCACTGGCTGGTGCCACGTCCTGACTTTAACAGGGGTCACACCGTCTCCGACCCTGCTGCGTCCCTAAACAGCCACCCCGGTTGGTTCAAGTGCGAGCAATGATATCAGGCAAACGGGGTTACTTATGTTTCACTGAACACAGTGTACAATATGGTTATATTCATCTGCCTCTGAAATGTGAACATATTGTGCCTCATCATCTGATGCCTTACAGAATCATGGGAAGGCTGACAATGGATAATTTAAGCTTGATATTGTCATGAATGGGCTCCAGTTTGTTAGTCATCAGTTTTCAAACCGGGTCATATTTCATTATCAAGTACTTTCCTCAGGAGGCTTCATGTGCACTTTTGTGTTTGTGTGAAAACAAAGTGATCTCTCAAATAAAAAGTGCAACTGAGGAACTTCACCTGTCTGTAGTTCATTACTGGGAATGAAGACCGGAAATTGCCCAGCCAGCATTAATACAATTAAACGAAATACCTACTGCTTCCAACACAGGCAGGATTAAAATATGAGTCGAACTTTTAATTTTGCTGAGAGTAATTACAGCATAATAGTGTGAAACCAGGTGAGGGGATGAGAACAAGATGAGGCCTCCAATCAAACTCCAATCAACACAAACTATACTGTGAAGCTAAAACGAGCACCTAAAGGTGATGAAGGAAGCATATGGTCAAACAAAGCGTTTTCTAATGGAGTATTAAATATCCTCAGACATGCACTTCGGGTCCTCAGCGTCCAGCTACTAAAAGCCAATAATGCATCGCACTTCCTCCCATCTGTGTCCCGTGGGACAGCCATGATGGATCTGATCAATTTGGACCTCTTTCTTGGAGCTACGTCATCGGCCTCAAGAATGAAAGTGCTCGTCCATTCATGGCAAACGTCTGACCTCCCATTTTAAGAAGGAGAAGGTAGAAAACAGACGGAAAAACGCACCATGGAGTGAATAAGCGCCACAAGCACAGGAGTTACTCTCAACACACGCGTATTAGCTGTCGCACTGGTTTCTGATGGGGGGGGGGGGTTTCACACTCGCACCAACCTCTTGTGGTGAAAAGTAAAAACACTCACAAAGACATTTTAAGATGGAAAACAAAGCTGAAACAGGGCTAAAAAAAAATAAAAAATACCAGCGCCAGCTGGAAGAGTCTCACCAGTCGGATTTAGCGTATTTCTGAAACGTCTGCCGCGACACGTCCTGGTGCGTCTGGGGTTCCGCGGAGATGCCCTGCGCCCTGCGGGTCCTCGGTCCAATAAGTTGAGCACTGGGCAGAACAGACTGGCATTTATGTAATTTTCTTTTCAATTCTTGAATCTCGTCTTCCCTGTCCGCCAGACGCCTCTCCAAGTCTCGTATCCTCTCTTCCTTTAGCAGCAGGATCTTGGCAAAGTCGTCCTCCAGGTCACTCATAATGAAATCTGCTTTCAACTTTTCTCCGCGATTACTCCGCGATGTGGACCGAAACGAGTAACTCCCCAGTCTTCGCGCAGGTTATTACAAATCACACACACACACACACACACACACACACCTCTGAACACGCGCAGAGAGACGATGCTCCGTGGATCACCCCCTTCACTGCCCTCTTGTTTATTTCAGACGAAACGTGCAAAGCGGTGTTTAAAGCCGGGACGGCTGACAAAGCAGCGCCACGCAGCAGTCCAGCAAGCCTCCGGGGAATTGCTGATGATCCTTCATTGAGAAAGCAATTACAGCAGTTCTTCCTCTCCCAGAACACAGGCCGGCAGTCAAACTGGACACTTATGTGACCAGACAACTTCTGTAGCTTAGCGATTCTCAGGCTGCACCAGAGGAAGTCCGATGCAACTGCTGTCAAATATTTGTTTACAACTATCTGCACAATCCGCGTTGAGCGCAATGTTAAACACCCACATCACCTCCCCGACACAGCCTAGTGCAGAAATCAATTATTCTGCGCCCGCAGTGACTTCACCGGACAATGTACAGTGGAGCTAGATCTTGTTTACAGCGATCACAATTTATATATGGGTGTGTAAGCATCAGTGAAGTGAAAGTAATGTCCCTATAAGGACAGCTATTGTGTGTTCTGGTCTTCGGTGGCACTCAAGTATCACCGTGGAGAATAATTTTATGTGCATGTCCGTCAGGATTGATCGGATTTTATCTGGAGTCAAAAGGATTAAAATAAAAATATTAAATAAAAATAAAAATAATTAGACATGAAGTATCAGATTCAGACTCGTTCATGGAAAGAAAAAGTGCGTAAGGTGTCGTTTTAAATTATACAGTATTATTTAAACAGGACAAAATGATGATGATGATGATTCATACCTGTGGGGGGAGGGGTGTTACGTGCTCATTACCTGCATCTTCAGCACAGTCTACTGTGGAGATTAAAGAGAGTTCAGTAACAGATCATCTCTTTGTGTAATATTAATCTCCAAACCCTGCTAAATATTTCTATGCACCATTTTTCACACTACTGCCTAAATCTGTTTAAACTCAATGAATTCATTGAAGAAAAGAAGGGAGCTCATGGGCACTAGGGGGGTGTTACATTAAAATTCTGAGTTAAAAATAGAGAGAACAGATCTTCTTCTGCTGGTATACTTCAACATATCTCAGTCTTGTCAGCTAATTACCGTCTTACTTCTTCATCCACCTCATATTGGGTTTGAAATTAATGCCCGTTGCTGGACCTATAACTGGGTTATAGGTCTTAAAGGAGTTTGTTTTTCTCTTGCTCCCTTAAACCTGCGGCTCTCCAGATATAAATGGAGGGAGGACATGAGTATGACCTGTAGGCATAAAAGTCTCTTTTCATTAAATTGATGGTGACATTTTTTTCACACACCCTTCTTTCCTCAACTTTCACAAAAATCTGTCTTGCAGTTGTTGCTGTTTTCTATAATCCTACTAACAGCCAAGCAAACCAGCACCAGAGAACACATGTCCTCCTTCAAGGAGGTAATAACCGACTTGTGATAGCCTGCTTAAGCACCATCTGGCTTTATTTCTCAAGTATACATTGCAGCAGTTCTCATCATGAAACATATATGAACTCATTCTTTCCATCTTGTTCGGAGATGCTTTGTGTGTTTCACAGATTACGTAAGTAGCGGTGTAAATGTAATCAGCATTCAGAGAAAAGGTGTGGATTGGGTTGTCATCGATGTGGAAAACAGTGATTGATTAATTATGTATGCTGCAAACACTGGGCCCGTTACAACAGTGGTAAATTAAGAGTCACCTCCTATGACACCATCCCCATCCATAGAGAATATAATCGCACTGAAGAAGCGCTACTGACGTCATTTGCCAGACAGGGGCATTCATTGAGATAAGAAGATGTAGAATCAATCACTTTTGGATTAAAATGTGTTTTGATCTTATGTCACCTTAATCAGTATTGTCAGACCCTACCAATGTCATTGTATGATCTCTATGGTGATATCAACATCATTGTGCTCTTGTGTTGCCCCCATACTCCACTATTCCCATGTTTGCAGTGAGTGAGTAATGCTGTACTACCAGTTTCAGCTTGTATAGTCTGAGCTACACATGGGTCACCTCCCTTTTGGTTAGATAATGGGCGGCAAGTTAACCTTATGGCACCCAGAGTAGGATGCTCTGTGGAGCAGCCATTCACGGGCGCCATCGAGTTCATGATTGCTGCTCTGTAATAAAAGGTTCATGTGCTGTCTTTGCAATGTTTCTAAAGTGTGCCCTCCTGTTCGCCTCTGGGACAGATCAGCTTACGGAAGAGAAGAGGGCAGACATTAGTCACTGTTTTCCTGTAAGACACACACACACCACACCACACACACACACACGCACGCACGCACGCACGCACACACACACACACACACACACACACACACACACACACTCATGCACACACAAGTACAGAGGAAATAGAATGTCTTGCATATACCCAGACATATGCTTGCACATCATTATCACCAATGCAAATGGCTTCATGCAAACACTGATGTCACCATTCACAAACCCAAAATCCCAGCAGACAAACGAACACAGTCATACCATATAGAAACTTTAGACGGGGGTGCTGTAAGAGTAACGTTGGGGGAGGTATGCTGCAGCATCTCTGGAGAATCTTCTCCCTCGAGGCTTCGTTGTCTTTGATTCTACTGTGCTTTCTGTGCCTCTCTCAGTGAAGCACCACCAGCTGGCCGTCTGCCTTGGTCTACCATCCCAGGAGGGATGACATGAGCGCTAGAAGGAGGTGAAAGACGAGAGACATGTCATTGGAAAGAGGACAGGAGAGACGCTTTGGTATGAAACAATCTATTTCTGAGCCTTTTTTCTCCACTAGATGTCTGCAGCTAATCCTGTACTTCAATAGTAATATCAATATGCCGACCTCACATCACATCATTACATGATATCATATCCAGAGCTGCAGATTGATTACTTGGCTCGCAGTGGAGATGGATAGCACCAGTGCTCAGGAAATGGGATGAGAAAATGCAGCACTGATACTTCCTTCCGGCCTTCCGACAAGTACAGTTGAAATTAAATGGTGACATTAGGAGGTTACGACTTTTTTTTTTTTTATGAACGCCAAGGTCGGAGCTAATGATTATCTTTATTAAACTTTAAATTATTAAATTATCAATGAAGAATATTTTAAAAGTATTTAAAGCAGCTATTATGGTGCTGTTGTTGTTGTTGTTTTTGTTGTTGTTGTTATTGCTGTTGTTATTGCTGTTGTTTTAGTCAAATATGGTTCACACCTACACTTCTACATTTTGCATCATACAATAAATTTGTTTGAAACATAAATTATGTTTTGTTTTGTTTTTTGGGGGGGTTTCCGCTTTTATCCCATTTCTATCAGATGTAATGGGATGCTATCTAATGTTAAAATGTCTGACAAACCCACCCAACAATCTGCCCAGCACCAAACAGCCAGGAGGAAGTTCAGCACGTTGCTCCAAAGAGATTATATTTCAGTGTGACTTTCACAGCTACTACTACCTACTACCCCACTGTAAGTGATCAATTCAAAATAAATAAGTAAATAAATAAATAAAATAAATAAAAACAGTAATCAATTATTGCCTTTGATTTGTCTGTGTAGGTTCTCAGTTATCCAGGTTCATGGTTATCCAAAACTGTTTAAATCAATCCACTGGACTTTAAGAAAGTTTCTTGAAAACGTTTTGCCTCTCATCCAAGAAGAAGCCACTTGGATGAGAGGTGAAACAATTTCAAGGAACTTAAGTCCAGTGGATTGATTGATAGTGTCTTTGAGTTGGTACTTGATTCACAGAATCCATACAAAAACAAATAAAATCTCAGAAATGTATTAAAATATGGTCAACAGAATGTTCTACGGCTCAAGCAGTATTCTTTAATTTGCTTGTTTTTTGTTTTAAATCCTAAATATTACCCTAATTCCCAATGTATTCAACGAGGATGGAAACAAAACAAACCAAACACCACCTTAAATCTTCACAGATAAGTAGCAGGGATCATTGAGTGTTTGGTGTTGTTAATAGACTTAAATGAACAACGATAATTGTTGGTAATTAAATCTTGTGTTTGCAGATCAATTAATTGACTAGTTGTTGTGGCGATAGAGGTTCCACAAACAAGAAAGTAATGAAAAACAGCTGCATTGTGTTCAACGGATGACATTAAGTGTGACAACGGGCTTTGGCTCGGATGCCAGAGAAGGTCACCAAATGGAATGAAGCCTTTCCATTACTCTCCAGCTGATCTTTGTGAATAATAATGTTCATGACCTCATAAATATACACTCAAAAACACAGGAGAATTCATTTTCTTATGTTTCCCTTTGCATGTTTTTTTCTGTCTTTGCAGTATTTTTACGCTGCACATGTTGCTGTCAAAATGAAAAACACACAGACACATGTGTTTTCTTTAGTTTCATGTGTTGAGCTGTCTGGGAATTTGGGAAATAGGGTCGGAGGATAGATGATGTCTGTATGCCGTGCAGACTGCAAAACACCTTGAGGCATATTCATAATGGTAAATACTGGGTTTCAAATAATCTGACTTCTCCCTCTGAATTGTAACTTGAATTCCATTTTGACTTTCAAATTACTAATTTATTCCTATTATTTAGTAAAAATTAGAAACTGTTATAAAAAAGCTCTTCTTAGCACTGTCGCTGTCTCAGATTGTTGCTTTTTTGTCGTCATTTAAGTTTATCTAAAAATGTTTGCTTTTTGAATTAACAGAGAGGATCGATCACAAACACCATCATTAGTTCTCATCCGTCATTTCATTCCACGGAAATGTTTCCAGATTGCTCTGACCTGAGCTCATTATTTTAGTGATGTAGTGATGTGTGTGTGTGTGTGTGTGTGTGTGTGTGTGTGTAGGTGGGGGGGCTCTGCTGCTCTACGCTCACATATTATATTGAAACGGGATTATTTTCTGTTCCTCCCATAATTTTCACGTGCACCAGAATCGTCTCTTTTAACATGTGTCCCAAAGCGTCTGAGACTAAAGTCGAAGAGCAGGGCACAGCTGTGATGTCGTCATTATGGGGGAATTTACAACCATGGTACTTCCTGCATGTGTTGATTTCCACCAACCTGTGACACATGATGCTTGTGTCAAAAGATTTTTTTTTTTTTTAGCTCTAAATAAAACAATGGTTTTTATGCAGGAAAATGCAGTCTGTTTACCTGTACCTTTTTATTTTGTGTCAACAGCGCAAAATGGACTGAAATACCGACATTCATCGCATTGATGACACTCGTCTAGAATAATGGACAAAGCCTCAGCTGTACTGAATGAAGAGACATGTTAAATAAGCTGCGGAGACAGCCTCTCATTTCTCAGGCTGTGAGACAACAAGCAGCTGCTGCCCTAATGCAACTCATACAGCATCAGAGGTGGGATATAGTTGATGGTTCCATGTGAAGTGAATGCTCCTGTTGATTTCTTAAGCTCACTCTAAGCATCTAAGACTCACACATACATGAATAGCGTCTCACTCCCCTCATTTCTGCCTCTTCTCTAGAAAGTTTGTTTCAGCAAAAGCACGTGTTTGAAAAGGTCGTCACCTGCAACACATTTGCGCTGCCTGAGAGGATGAGTTGCTCTGACATTTTCTTGGAGCTCAAAAACACATGTTACAATGTGTGGCAGAGTGCCTCCTGAGAAGGTTCTTTTGCTTGCGTAATAAGCTATAAACACACCTGAGTGATGAGTCACATAAATGGAGAGCTGGGACGTTCTAGCATGCCTGCCGGCCTGTTAACGTGGAATGTGTTTAATGGAAAGCAGTTTGAGAGAGCGTGGTCCTCCCTCTGGCATAAACCACACCATATGGAGGCTATACACCATGATTTCTTCTAAGAGAGTAATTTTATGTGCACACAGGTTTGACAAAGATAATTCCACTTGTTAAGTCTAATTTCTAATCACTTTAACAGTGATATTAACAATTTGATTTTAAGATGTGATATCTTGTTAAAAAAAACAAAACCCTCCAGCATGACAGATCATCTCTATCACTTCATTAAAGTGTTTTAGGTCAAATAAAAGTACCCTAGTTGTTGTTGTGGTTGCTCCTTTTCAGGACATTTGCATCATCTTTTTATATTTGTCATCACAGATTTTATTATTCAGTTCCAACTGCCTGATGTTTTTAGCAGTAACCTTACCACTTTTAATGTGTAGGCTAAAAACTTAATTGTCCATGAAAATTTATATGGGCAGATGCAGGATATATTTTCACTTTCTCTTGTATTGGCATTTTTTTACTTTTTCTTGAATTTTTTATTCTCAATCAATAATTCAATTGTTGACAACTATAATTGTTTGCAGCTCAATAAGGATTGAAAAGAAAATCTGGATCCACCAGGTTTTAATGGTTGTTACAAATGCAGTTAATCCAGTACTGTCAGGGTAAGACATTGACAGAATGACAAATGTCATTTTAGTGTTTATTTGTTTATAATATTGATAAATTGATAGGCTCCAGCAACCTCCATGACCCATGAAGCTGAAGAAGCGGTAGAAAATGAGTGAATGAACGAATGAATTAAATTTTATGTTAACGTTAAAAATACTTAATATATTTTACAGTTGCTTTAAGTAAAACTAGTAATACTGATAGAAAATACATCAATTAAACACAATAACGGTAGTGGATGGACAAGCGTCATTCTGGGGATGTTGCAAGTCCTTCTAAAAGGTACAGTGTTAAGAAACATCGCGCTTCAACATTAGAGACACACTCTTAGCACATTAAAGAATTGAAAATATTCAGTTTCAGCTTTATCTCTGTTGTGAGACGGGTAAAATGTTTCTCTTGGCGGAGTTGTTCGATGTACAATATCAGGATTTCTTCAGTGAAAAATAAAGGAAATAGCAGCATGTAGCTGAGATAAAATGAGCCATCTCCAAAAAGATAAATATTTTATAGTTTACAGAACTCACAGATTTCCTATTCACACTGTCACACACATTCATGAGCAATTTAGAGTCACCAATTCACCCATGTTGCATGATTTTAGTGGTGGGAAGCCGAAGAGAACCCATATACGGGGAGAGCATACAGACTCCACACCAAAATAAATATTTTCACACTACTTGACAGTTGAGTCAAAAAATAAAAATAGAAATATTTAATCATGATGATGATAAATAATTAACATAAACAACAAGCATTATTAAACAATTACCTTGATGCATCAACAATGACACTAAATGGTCAAAGCCATCGATTGATGATAGTAATACTGCAACCATCATAAAATTGTCTTTAGAAATGAATGTTTAAAAAGATTTCATTTTTTGAAAATTATGTGTGAAAAATACCAAAGCATTCAAAAAATTTAATTGTCCTTCATTAATCCCTGCAAAATGAACGAATAATCATTGAAACAGCGCCTCAAACCTCTTCATTGACATAAAAGATAGTGTCTCCTTTCATGTTGCTCTGAAAACTGTCTTGAATCGCTTCTAAGCTCTGGTAGAGTATTCTCAGAATATTATTCATTCAAACCCGACCCAAGCTAAAAAGCAAGACCTATCTCTTCTCGTTACAAGACTATGCATCATTAATTGTTAACAGCTCTGTGTATTTTGTGTATTGTGCACACATTTTATGGATGCAACAACAAAAATAAATATAATTTGTTACACTGGTGAAGAAAATGGATGGATAGAAGAATACCAAATAATTTTTCAAATAAAAATACTAAAATGTAAAAGCTCTCTACCTCTAAAACATCCTGATTTATATATGAGATATCATGTGCTTGGATAGATTATAGCTTTAGATTTTTTCTCACTCGTACATGAATACTTTATAACAGCATTTGCAGTTGCTGTTTAAAAAGGAGCTGTATTTTATGAATGTAAGTAATCTTCTGTTTCATCGACTATTGTGGGTAAAATGTCAACAAAAAATAGGAATGCTCTGAGTGTTTGTTCAGTATAAACAACAAAATCACTGTTTCCCGTGCTTGAGCAAATTCTCTGGTTGAGAACTGTCTTCATCAATTTTCCATATGTTTGCATGTAAACAAATAATCAACATAGGTGCAGATTGTTTTCCTGTCGATCAAATGTTCATTTTAACTTTTATGTACTATTATCTCATATTTTTATATATAAAGTCTTGATCTGTAAATTATTTAAATCTAATTTATAGTGGGGGACAGGTATAAAATTCAAAGGACCCAAAATTAGTGTTTAAGTGCAAAAGCCTAGTAAACATACTTTTTAAAGCCCACCAGTGCTCAGTGACAAGATGGTAGCAGTTGAGAGGTCCAGAGGTATAAAAACACAGTTATTTGACCTCTGAATTTCTCTGGCACATGCCTAACCCTGCAGGGTTCCCAGCAAACTAAGTAAGCATTGCACAACCTATGATGGAGGCTGGACCAGACGTCTGAACCTACTCTCTAACTCTGAGAATGGTGCTACAGCTACAAAAAGGCTCATAAAGGTCTGTGCAGCTAAAGATAGACACAGACAGTCAGAGGGATGGCAATAAATCAATGGTAGAAGCTCAGGGCATGTGAAGACCCTCAGATGAAGTAGCTTTACTGCCATTATGCTGACTCTCAGCCTGTCACTGAACTAAACCTTTCTCATGTGTACTGTTACTTTAAAGTTTACAACCGTTGGTTTGTAGATGGCCATTGCTTTGTAGATGAATACTCGAAGCATTTTATGTTACTTTAATGATGACTTGAAGATTCATCACACCTTTAATAGGCCAAAGTACTAGCATTACCTCTTTCAGAGAACCCCCTCCGTGATCCTGTCCACTTGGCACTCTAAGGGCCACCGCATTCCTCACTCAGCTGGACATTCAGCAAGCCCCCACCTGCAGCATGTTACGGTTAACAGCTCCCCCATAAAACCATTTACTGTCACCCATACCACAAACTGGATGGACCTGTTACTGAAATATCTCCAGTGGTAACAGACAGAGGAAAAAGAGGAGCAACTGGGAATGTAAATAAAAGAAATGTAAAAGAAATTGTTCGAGTCCCTCTCTGTGTAGAGTTTGCGTGTCCGTATGGGTTCTCTCCAGCTTCTTCCCACCTCCAAAAAACATGCACTTCAGGTTAATTGGCCAGTCCCAAATTGACCATAAGCGTGAGTGTGCATACATGTTTGTCTGTCTGTATATGTGTGGCTCTGCGGTGTATTGGCGTTGCACCCGGAGTGTCCCCTGATTCCCGCCCCTAGTCAGCTGGGATAGACTTCAGCAGCCCAAGAAGATGGATGGATGGATGGATGGATAAAAAATATATAGAGCAACTTAAAGAACCAGGATGAGACAATAGTTTATCCACAATAAAGAGACATCAGATACAAATGATACAGTTAAAGCTTACAAAAAGAAGCTCATATCTTTAACTGACATTTGCCCATGACTGTGGGGGCTGACAGTCACTGTTTTTTTTTATATCTCAGCTGTCACTTCTGGGCTTCTGCTGGGAAAGCATCAGAAAAATGACCAAACTCAACCCTCTTGATCACCTTATTAAGAAAAAACAAATTGGAACATCTTTTGTTTTTCTTTGTCATTTTGTCTCCATGTGAGTCAGAATGTTGCCCAAAATAATTTGTTTTCCCAAGTCATTGTGGTAAAAAAGATGGAGTGACTGTGATTTTCTTTTGTTCTTTCTTCCTTTTTTTTTTAAAAGAAAAGCATAATTTTTCATTGGCAGCTGAATGCGGCAATCTGCCTTTATGTCTGAGTAAAGAAAGCATCAGTCAGGAAGAGGCAGGTCATTCACTGTAGGTTACACAAATGTGCTCTCAGTATTTGCATAACTGAGAAAAGACTGATTATTGTTAGGAGAGACTGAGATCTTATTTGTGGCTCTTCTTGTGTTGTTAGTTGATTTGCACTGAGTTGCAGTTGCCTAGTAGCCAGCAACAACCTCTTCACTTCTAATCAACATCACATGGAGCCAGAGGAGATATCCCAGAATAACTGGACAGGACTGCATTGGCAAGTGATATTTTTGTTGCGGATGGCCCTTTTCGAGCCATTGATTATTATTCTTAAGTTGTTAGGAGACCACAACAATTGTCAAAAACAGAAAGACATTTCTGTTAGAAGCGTATATTGCCTAACAAAATAGTCACCTTCAATTTCATTAAGAAAGACCTCTGTCATTGAAAAAAATTGCAGTAAAAAATCTTTTCTGGGTGACAGCATATTAATGATCAATGCTGTGGGGGGAAAAAAGACAAGTACTGCTGGATGACTCCTTGTGAATGACAAGTGCTCCGCCAGGAAACACGTTCTGTCCCCCTCTATTCAACCTCGACACTACTGACTTCTAGTAACATGCAGAAATCCTATAATGACACTGTGATTGAGGCATGTAGGGTGAGGAGGGGGAGTTCAGAAGATCGGTGATGGACTTTGTGGAGTGGCATCACCGGAATGGGCTCTAGCTCAACATCCTCCATGACGAAGAAGATGGTGCTAGATTTTCATCTAGCACTACATCTATCATATCTATCTATCTATCTATCTATCTATCTATCTATCTATCTATCTATCTATCTATCTATCTATCTATCTATCTATCTATCTATCTATCTATCTATCTATCTATCTATCTATCTATCTATCTATCTATCTATCTATCTATCTATCTATCTATCTATCTATCTATCTATCTATCTATCTATCATGATTCAGCCTGAAGGATTGTTTGGAGATATCTGGGTTATAGTCAAGCATGGCTGCCAGGAAACACACCAGGTCCTCATGTCACGATCGTGATCATCCTTCATTTGCTCGTGCTGCAGTAAATGAGCCATGCAGGTCTCCATAATGGAAACCCTTTGACCTCATACATACTCTAAACCGTGTCTCTCTGTGGGTCACCAACCAATATAGATCATTTCTTCCATTAGTGAAAGTTAAACAGTATAACTATAGTACTGCTTGTGTGTGTGTATGTGTGTGTGTGTGTGTGTGTGTGTGTGTGTGTGTGTGTGTGTGCGTGTGTCTGTGTGTGTGCGCGTGTGTATTTAATATCAGAGAAAAGCAAAGACAGGCAAAGAACCAAAAATACTACAGAGGATCAGTCATATTAAAACCCTTTCCAAAAATCGCAATGGAGATGAACATAACCTGCTTTAAAAGGTTCACCATTTCAGTTTTTAAAATTTATGTAGCTACAATGTCAGTATATAATGTCTCCTTTGACTTTGAAAGATTACAAATTCAGAGTAAGAAGTTCAAAATAATACGGGTCTTGAAGATTCTTCTACAGGTTGTGATCTCTTCACCCGTCAGTGGGGTGCTCTTCTAGACTACAGAACAGGGGATGGAGCATCAGAATTGTGTCCTTCATGCAGGGTACATGCTCTCTTGCTTTAAAACTTTCTTGTAATACTGCTAATAATATCAACAATTCAAAAATTTCATCTTGGGCTTTATTATGGGATATTGTGGATTTGTTGAATAACCTGAGAGGACAGCCATACTTAGTTTCTTATAATGACTGGAGAGCTATGAGCTTCTGTCAGGTGAAAGGACAGAGACATACCATGTCTGCCATAGTAGCTTCTGGTCCTGACTTGGTTTGATCCTAGCAGCTTATTTACTCTTGCAATGGACTTCAATTTATCTGTATGTAACTGGAGTGTAAACCATGCATAGCCTTATTAATGTGCAGTCGTTGAAAGCTACCAATTAGTCTATTTTCTACCATTGTGTGATGCTAGAATACATTATTAACAATCTCATGGAGATGTTTGCTAAATGGCAACAGATTGTAAACTCAATATGAAGAATATTTAAACAAGGACAAGTTTCCCCGTGCTGCAAAGAAATGATTTTCCCCTGCTCTCTTCTAATCATGCCTAGACCTGATCCTTATGATAACCTCATGAATTTATAATGTGAAGCTTTTTCTGTATTCCAGGATGAGCAGAGCGTCACTTCCTCTACAACAGTGAAGTTAAAAGGCCTATCGATTTGTGTGGGGATTTGAGGGAGGGGCTACTCTATTGCCTGCATTTCAATTAAATTTTTATCTGAAATCAGTATAACAGCGAAAGTGTCTGGATTTAAGAACTTCCGCCAGCATGACAAACTGACTTGATACAGTGATGTATACGTGTCTCACGACCTCATGAAACCACCCAGTGTGGTTGCAGGTATAGTAAGGTACTCTGAAAAGAGCTCAAATTCAACCAGAAATTTATGTGAAACAATGCTTTTCACCTTGTAGTAAGGAATATGCAGTATGTATATTCACATTCATTGAAACAGGAAGCTAAAAAGATGCTAATAGAGTCACAGCTCAGAAATGATGTGGTCTCCATCTAAATGACAGCTAGGATCTAGCAGGAAGGGACTGAGACTCCCATCTGCTCACCCAAATGTGTTGGCAACGTGTCCTTTTTCTGAAATACCCACAATAAGAGTAATCTCCAAGCAGTCAGCATCAAAGTGTGTGTTCAAGGATGATGCATTAAATATCAGCCTTCCAGGTAGGGTAGAGAGATTTCTGAGGATGTCTGTCTTTGCTGTGCCAGCGATTGAGGCCAGTTCTCTCAACAGATGGCACACAGACTGTTTTCATCCATCTTCACGGTTGGTGAGTTGACTCTTAACTTGGTACATTACTGAGCATGTTCTACTCTGACACATTGAACAGGAACTTGATCCAAACCTTCTATTGTTATAGAAAGTAGAGAAAGCGAAGCCATTTACTATCTCCTAGTTTAAAAGCATAGTCCTAGCTGGTGTTTGATGGACAGTGTCATACCTTCTCAGAGTGCGCCGTCAGATGGTAGAGATCTTCCACAGCTGAAAATCGCCACTTTTTCATGCTGGCTGATCGGACTGCCAGTTTCTGAGTCACCACTTCAGTGGCACATGGACTGAAACCGTAATACAATTTCAAGTGGTCAAAGGCTGTAGGGAGTGATGACCCGACTGACAGAGCGTGGAGAGTTGATGAGCAAGCACTGAAGCACAGATAACCTTCGATGGTTAGTGGGGGAGTCTGCGACACGGTTCTCTAAACTCTGGTCATTCTATGATGTCTTGAGGAATGTGTGTAGTCCTGATGATGGAGTATGTGACATGACATCTCAGCAGCCTTGATAATGGTGCATGTGATGAAAATAACCATCACCATTAGAGCTGTTGTGGTGCTTAGCAGCAGTGGACATGATCGCAATCGGCCTGGATTGCCTTGAACCTATCAGGTATCTGGAGAAGAAACTTGAAATGTAAATAGGCCTCCAAACTGTGATGGGTTGCTCACTTCATGCTTTTACACCGTCTCAAAAAGTTACAGAGATAAAAGAGACATAGAAATTAATGTTGAAGCGTCTTTAAAGCTGCTGTTTTAGCCTCTCTGCTGCTAATGAAATCTCTGCTTGTAGCAAAGTGAACAAAAGCAGCATAGAGAACATTCAGTTCATATATGGTTAAGGTTGTATGACAGTCAGTTAATATAATGAACCAAGATAGATTTATGAGCACAACTTACTGCTCACCACACATTTAAAGAGCTTTATAGTGAGTTAAAGTTTCCTAATTTATGATAACTAGTAATATTGTTTTGACCTCTAGAAGTGCACTTCAGAGTCCCTTTTTAATCAAAAAAACAAAACAAAACATAATGGAAGGTTAGCCGGTGAACAGAGTAAGGCTTTCCACAGAAACAGATCCAGGAATTTTCTTTAAGACCAAATTAAAACAGATTAAAAACTGGACTCCAAATTAAGAATAACATTTCTCCATACCTGCTGAATGGGTTAAAAAAGGAACACTTTGTTAACAAGGTAGAACTTAATGACATGTCAAAGTTTTCAACGTGTTCCTGCTGCCCACAAATCTGCAAAGCAATCAGCAATAGAAGATATAAACGAGCTTCACTTTATCTCTGTAACAACTCCCCCAGTCAGATTGAGAACCAAAACATCCTGCAATGTGATAACCTTTAGTATGTCAAACTGGGACTAGCACAGGTATGTTCCTCTTAAATGAAAGTACCAGGACTGGACAGTGATCCTGGCTAAGACCTGGTGATCCATGGACAGCAATTTAGCCATGAATGGAGTTTTCTGACATTTATATTTATCTGATTTAGCCACAGGAGGAATAAACAAACAAAACCCCTTAAGGCATGTAAAAGCCTGGTCACTTGTTATACTGATGAAATTGACAAAGTGGTAAAAACACCAATTGATATTCAGTTTCATGCAGACAGGACTGTACGAGTATTACATCTTTACAGAGTCGAGAAACAAGTTCCTCTCCTATGGGATCATCTTCCAGTGTCGGTCCAAGAGGCAGACACTCTGTAGATTTCACCACAGGTTCAAAACATTTTTTTTTAAAACACTCATAGCTAAGGCTGGCTGTGTCTAGCCCCGCCCCTTAGGCTGAACTTCCCATGAGTGCCCCCCCCCCCCCCTTCCTATCTGACATTAATGTCATTTCTGTAATAGTTTTACCTCTCAGTTCTTAATGGATGGTAGTTTGACCTACTGATCTTGGTGCTCAATGATACTATTATTATTATAATAAATGGTATAACAACAACAACAATAATAATAATAATAATAATAATATCATTAATAATGATATCAATAATAATAACATCAATAATAATAAATGTATCCATTATTTCAATGCTGGATGCACAATGACCAAACGATGTAGATTTTTTTTGTGGAATTTCTGATCACAAATGCTCAACCAAAAATCTATATGTTTCTGCACTCTGACTATGGTCAAGGCTCTTTTTTCTTTTCTTTAGCTTTTAATAAATTGCTGAGATTTCTGGGGGGGAAAATGCAAGAAAATTTGAAAAAAAAAAAAAGATGTGATTTAAATATTCTACCTATGTAAATGCATGTCTTCCTAACCATTAACTATCACCAGTACTGTACAAAAAAAAGACTACATTCTAGGATATAATTGTATACATTGTGTCAGTTTTATTTCTCAATTCCCTTTTCCTCATACCACCCCTTTTCTGAGCCATCCATTAATAGACAAAAACCATTTGCACTCTGACAACATTATCTTCACAGACTAAGTATGGTATTATAGTGAACAGCATTGCTGAGAATAGAATTTCCATGTGAGACCATGAATCAGGCTGTTGTTTCACTTGGCTTCTCAGCCTTGAGTGAGGGTAGATCGCTCTATAATAGTGAGGAGTGTGTTGTGATGCCATCGTGTTTGTTCAAATAGAAGTTATTTATTTTCTTATATAGAGGTACAGCGAGTAGAAGCCTTTCTCTGTTGCTAAACGTTTGAGGGAAGCTGAAAGAACTGCCAGATTGGACAACAGACGGTTGCTGTGTGGGTAACACCAGAGCAGAGGCCGCGTTTTCACATGCTTACAAAATATTCCTCTATGAAATCCATTTACAAGACAAAAAAACCCTGACCACTGCAACTGTATGAGTTGAAAGAACAACATATAAAACATTTCCAAAATTACACAATGAAGCCTGTTTATTTATATACAATGCAGACACACAACTGTGAAATTAAAATATTTCCAAGCACCTTAAGCTCTAAACAACATTGAGAACGTTACTGTAGATGTTTAGTGTGCGGTCCCACCCCTCCACCTCCCTCGTTTGACTGTGTACAGTAGTAGTGTGTGGGAGTTCAGCTTGGCGGGCCAACAGCCTCTCCAGGGAGCCAGCAAATCCTCCAGCTGGCCGAAGAGACAGGTCAAGATAAATAAAAAAATGCCTCTTTTCATGCAAGGAATTTAGAAGACCCCACCCCACCCCCCGTTCTTAAATAGATAACCACAGGAAACACAAAAGGTGCCTCAAAACCCAAGCAAATTTTACCTATTCAAGCAGTTGCTCTCATCATTTATGAATTAGTTTGGATCTCTAGAAGCAGTTATCGGTACCGAATCTAGACCTTTGATAATTTGTAGAATGGAATTTTTTCGAACTATTTTTAGATATTTGTTGTACAATTTACTGAGTCAAAGTGAGTTCACCCAAAGAAAACCTTGACAACATACAACATAAAGCGTAAGTTTCCTGTCAAAGTTTAAACGACAAAAGTTCAAACAGGAGGACACTGGGTCAAAAATGCAATGATGGAGTTTTGCTGTTTTCAAGCAATAAATATTTAAATCTGAATCAGTTTAACTTAAAAGGTTGTTCCGTGTGATACATGTTGATTCACAAGTAAAGCGCAGGTCACTGTGAACTTCACAAGTGGATATTTTAAACTTGATGATGAAGTTTAAAATGTTAAGTTTTCAGCCATGAACCATCAGTGTCCAAATTAATTCTGAACACACTCCAACCTGTTTATGATGATATGCAGAATAAAATAACAAATCCTCTAAAAAATATCTACTAAAGGAGCAAAAATCCTTTGGAGAGGTCATTCAATATTACTCTGTTGATATTCATGCAACTCAATGTGACCATCTGCTGGCAGCTAATGGGTCTGCTCTGCAGAGATTTATTACATGCCGCGAAGCGGTGATGTAGAATTACCAGTGTTTGTGTGTCCGTCCATCCAAAACCGTTGCAGATAGATGAGACAAAAAGCACATTACTCGGGCGGCAAAGGAGATGAGAATGAGATGATGACCTTGAGAAAACTAGGTCACGGTCAAATTTCAACTTTTGCACTCATCGCGGATTTTTGGAAGGCAGTCACGTGATACCATACACACATTCTATTGGCTGACGGCATCCGGAAGTGCGCTACGTTCCGTGAGTCTCAGACTTACATGAGACACAAAAGTGCTTTAAATAGCCAATAAGTGTGGGAAGAGGTACCATATAGATAGAAGGTGGTCGTTAATCGCGTGTGGTTCCTGGAACGCATTAACCGCAAAGAACGAGGATGTACTGTATACCTTTTTAGGTACACATCTCAAACCTGATGACAATATAATCACAAAACAAAACACAACATTTTCAGGAAGCCAGAGCCACAAAAATGTGTAGATCAGGGTAAAATGTTGAATTTAGGGGTGTCGCGGGATGTTGCAGTCTCCGACTTGCTTTTTTTACAACATGAGTTGATACAAATAGAATGAGCTACATGAAATTTTGAAAAATTCAGAAATGATGGCAGACAGTAAATTAAATACATTATAATAAAATGTTTATTCAAAAGCATCCCAAGTATAATCCTTTATATCGTACAAACATCTGGCATCAGCACAAAAATGGACAAAGTGGGTGGGAAGTTTACAGAGAAATGTACTGGAAAAACAATTTTGATTTCATAAAGACAAAATAAAAATAAAATTCTTAGTTGATTGGTAAATTGCAATGAAAATATGAACACAGACCATCAATGTCAACAAAGCCTTCAAGAATGATTACAGGGCCATGTTTGGAACTATACTTCCAACATCAGCTCAAATTAAAATATGGTTGTATGTGAGGAAACTTACTTTACCACTGACAAATTTCCTTTTGAAATTATTAGATAACACCACAGGAAGGTGAGGAAGCCTGTGCTCTAGTCTCAAACAATAATAATTGTTGGTACTGAAAGATTTGCATTAATTTATTTAAAAAAACTTATCAGTACTGATTGATTTGGAATTTATGCCATCTACATCATAGTGCAGTTTTTCTTCATAAAAACTAATAAATTTAATCTGAAATTATCTTCAAATAATGAGGTAACTTTCCCTATGAATGGAATTGTGCAATAATTTTCTTTACAGTTTAGTTAAAATTAAACAGCAAACTAATAAAAAGATATGTATGATTACTATAATCAATAAAGAAGCTTTTTCACAGTTCATTGAATCAATGTTATTCTGTTTACCCACATATGGCCAGATATACAGTATCAGGGTTTCCCCCCAAATACAGAAGTACCATAGTGAGCTTTTGCTCCTTAGAGAAAGAAGACCATTGTGATTATGAACTTGAAGGGAGATGCAGAAAATATTCTTTCTTCAATTTATAAGGTAGCAGTCTCAAATAGTGCAAGACAAAACAATGCGTGAATGGTTTCATCAAAATCATGCTCAGAAAATTTACCATAAAATTCTGTCTCCATAATTTTGACATTCCCAAAACTAAGTGAGTGTCTCACTGGATATTTCTTCAATACAACATCAACAAATGGACAAAAATGACGATAAATCAGCTTAAAAAACAGGGCAATGACATGATAAACAGCAGGGTTCATTATCTCCTGAGCAATTACGCAAAAGAGTGTGAGATCCAGCAAAACCTAACACTGCACCTAGGACTTTTCTTCAATTTCAGTAATTTCCCGTCAGGCAGTGATGTTCAGATTAAGGTATGTTGGAAAACAAAATTAGCAGACATGGAGAAAAATTGATAAAGCTTTAAACATGCCTGGTGTTGGTTAAGGGACTAATCGTTAAATCTGAAATAGCTTGGACGTTAGAAAATACAATTAACAGTCAACTAGATACATACTAACATCATAAAGCAGTAATAGAGAAATGGGACATTTCACTCACTGAACACAATTTTGGGGAAACCAATTTTCTGGTAAGGCTGGCATAGTCGTATACATTCATGGGAACGAGACTACAAACTAAGTGCCTCGCACCACTGTGTGGTCGAACCCACGGAAGAAAGACACAAGAAACATAGTACTTGTTTTACAATCAAGCAAGAAAAGGCACTGGAATAATGTTACACCACATTAGATTCTTATGCTCTCAGTTATACACCTTGAAAAAGATAAAAATCTAAAAATCTTGGACATCATTTGCTTTTAAAAAATACAGTTTGACATGATTATTAAATTTTTTTTGCTCTTCATTTTAGCAAGAACAGCTTACAAAACATCATTTGCTATTAAAAAAATGCTTATGGCATTTTTGTTATCAAATGTACATCTGATTGACACCTTTTGCACTATAAAATACGTGGACATTAAGTATGATTTTGTGCAGAGGTTTAAAAAAGTAAGTAAGTCATTATGATAAAAAAATAGTTTTACAGAGTTAAATGTTTGTTCAAATGCTTTAAATCTGCCACAAAAGCAGAAACTGATGGCCAATGATATAACCACAAGAGGAAAAAAAAGACTAAATGGGTCACAGTTCTACCCATTTTAACGAGAATGCATCTGTTCCTGTTAGTGTTAAAGGGGAAAGGACAGCGGGCTACATTTAATAGTGCCATCTTCTATGGGTAAAAGCAGCACTTATGGAGGTCAGAGTCCATGCCTGTTTGGACATGCTAAGGTCACTGGATGTCCAGTTTGCTGTACTTCACACCACGGTTCCACTGCAACGTTCGCAATGAAAACGGCAACTGATAGTTACGAGGGACCCAGCCATTGACGTTCTCTTCAAAGTATTGGAACAGTCTGTACCACCACACTCGTGAGAATGGGTTACTCTGTGACGTCTCCTTCAGCAACTGAAACCAAACAGACAAATGCATTTAGTGGGCAGATTAATGATCTAATGTAATGTTTTTTATATAGATCATCTCTGCTCTCAGCACATTTCTTCAAATTATTTGGGAAGCAATCCATTGTCCTAATATGTCAGCTGTACATCTATTAACCCTTCCAAATAATCCTGTGCAGAAAAAAATCAGGCCCTTGAGAAGTTATATAGTAATGTCCTTGAAAAACAATCTATAGCTAAATTAACATGACAGAAGTAAATTAAATTAATAAGTTAAAAACAAATATCCAAAAGCTCAAGAAATATCACAGTGCCATTAAAATGATGTAAATTCTCGGTTATTAAAAGGTCCGGTACATACTAAGAAGCTCTAGTGCGCCTGCATCAAACTCAAGGCCCGGGGGCCAAATGTGGCCCGCCACATCATTTTATCTGTGGCCCCTCAAAGCATTAAAGGTCAGTGTCTAAAAATAGGTCAAAAGTGTGCATTGACCAAAACTACATTTCCCACAATGCAATAATCAAGCCCATTTTAACTTTGGTAAAAACCTTTAATGTTTGTAACTTGAATAATAAATTTAGAGCTATTTAACATTAAGGAGCAGTTACATTTATGTTATATTACAATGGCTACATCTGGCCCTTTGAAGACAGCCATGATGCTAATGTGGCCCTCGGTGAAAATGAGTTTGACACCGCTGCTTTAGTGTATCAGTGTGTAGAATAACCCCTTCCATGTCTTTTTTACTTATACTGTGGAAACTTGAATTTAAGTAAGAGTTAAATAACATCTGCAGCAGATTGTGCTCACCTGCTGGTTGGCCATTGTGTGGTACCACCAAAAGAGGCGTGTAGTAATAAAGTAGGCAACCACCACATCCACAGTGTAGTGGTCATGTGCCAGAAGGATGCAGACAACTCCAATGGCACTCAAGATCCAGCAACACCAGTGGTACAACCAGAGCCGCTTGGAGGAATCTATAATTTACCAAAGCATGGTTCAGTACTTGATTAAAATACAACATTACAAACGCAACAGTAAATGATAACTCCTAAACAGCCAAACTGCAGAAACTGTCTTTGGTTTAATCTTTTCTGCTTTTTACCACTAGATGTCACCACTACATTAAACCTGAAAGATAGTGTTGTAGTATCATGTGAGGGAACAGCCTGCCTGACACTATCACTTATTCAAGCTTTTAGTCATCTACAGATTACCACCGCTATATCCGCCGCAGCAGGTCACGGGGAGCCAGAGCCTAACTCGGCGACATAGGGCGTGAGGCGGGGGACACTCCGGGCACGATGCCAGTGCACCGCGGAGCCACACACAAAGACATACAAACATGCACACACACACTCATTCCTACGGGCAATTTCGGAACGGCCAATCAACCTGAAGCGGACGCTTTTGGAGGTGGGAGGAAGCCGGAGAGAACCCATGCAGACACCAGGAGAGCATGCGAACTCTGCACAGAGCAGGACTCGAACCCGGGTCTGCCGTGTTGTGAGGCGGCAGCGCTAATCACTGCACCACCGTGCCGCCCTATTCAAGCTTTTAAAATACTTTTATTTCTGACCCTTGGCGTTGAAGCAAGGGAAATATAAACAAAGTAGATCAATGATGAAAAAGAGGAATAGAAAACGTGGTTATGTAACGACAACTTCTTAATACGCTGAAGCCAACACAAACGAATGAGTAAGTTGATAGTGTGACATTTCCTCCACATTTCCTGGCAGTAGAGAAGCATTGTGAAAGCCAAAGGGTATTACATGTTATCAGGAAGATACAGATGCCACTGCCAGCGATGGTTTGTGAACCACTTAAAGATATCAAATGCTAAGTATGTGGTAATATTTCCAGAACACCAATAAATTGATATATGGACACATTATTACTGTCTTGCCCTAAAGAGTCACATGGGCTGTGAACTGATCTTCTGAAAGAAGTAATAGGGCCATGAAATTGACAAAATGGTCTGGTGCACATATTAAATATAAAGAAAAGGCTTTAAGTAAAGCTCTCAGTATGCTTGAGTACAGACATGGTGAAACTTACACTCCTTGATGAAGAGGTATGTTAAGGTTAGCATGACGGTGTGGCCACTATAGAGATAATCTCCACACATGGTGTGGGAACCTGTGATGGATAGGCCCCCCCCAGCAATCATCTTCATCACCCTCCTCATCTGCGCCTCCCAGTTTCCGAGAAGCTGAAAGAAAAGTAGCCATTAGTTTAAACTTTGTATGATTGTTCTTCTTCTTCTCTTTTCATCTTTTCCCTTCATGGGCAGCAAATCAGTTGCCTCCATCTAACCCTGTCTTCTGCATCCTCTTCTCTCACACCAACTACTTTCATGTCCTCTTTCACTACATCGATAGTGGTCTTCCTCTAGGCCTCCTGCCTGGCATTTCAAAACTCAGGATCCTTCTACCAATATATTCACTCTCTCTCCTCTGGACATGTCCAAACCATCTCAGTCTGGCCTCTCTGACTTTATCTCCAAAACTTCTAACATGTGCTGTCCCTCTGATGTACTCATTCCTGAACCTATCCATCCTGCTCACTCCCAAAGAACCTCAGCATCTTCATCTCTCCTACCTCCAGCTCTGTCTCCTGGCTTTTCGTCAGTGACACGGTCTAGACCAAATAACGTTGCTGGTCTCTTAAAAGTACAATAATTATATACGATATACATACCACGGAATCCCTAGATTCTTTTCCTATGGTGTTCTCTTGAGTCTGGATTCTCGTCTCTGAATTCTATTTCCATTGTTTGAGGGTTTTTTTTAAATTGCATTTCATGCATTTTTTAAATTATGGTTATCCAATAAATTCTGATTATTGTCTCCAATTGTCATTATTATCTCCACTAAATTGTAAGACGATCTCATTGGAAGTTCGATTATTATCGTCCAAATATCATTATGAGTGCATGCCCCCCGTCCTCGAAAAGGTATGCATCTGCGTGTGCACACATACTTTTTGATGTGTGAAAAAACATATCTTATAATCAATGCTCAATGGAGCTCATTCAGAGGCTTTTACTTCACAAAAGAGAGACTTTTTTTGGCTTGATTTCAGCACAATTGTATAGAAAGGGTGAAACATGAGTGCAATATACAATACCTTTGGAGAGCATTTGAAGTGCATCCCAGGAACAGGCAAAGTCGTGATGTACATTGTAATACACCGGTACATATAGAGTGTTCCCACAATGAAAAAGAACCGCCTGCCGATAATTGATCTGGAACAACAAGAGACGAAATTAATGACATTTTAAAATTTAAATTGCTATTTAGATTTCATTAACATTTTTGGGTAACTAGCCTGTACCTGTGCTTGAGCAGAATCCACTGTATGAGCCACAGTCCTACAAGCAGCATACCATTAATCTCACAGATGAAGAAAGCCCACTCCACTCTATCAAACAGGTCGAAGAACTTGTCAGGAAGTGGTGGGGTGTGTTCCTTTGGGGGTACTCTCTCATGGACCACTGAAATAACAATGGTGGTGGCAACAAAGCACACCACTGCATAAATGAATGCTATGCCTGTTTTCCCCCACTCGGCTGGGAAGGAGGAGGAAGTCTTTTCCAATATAGGGATGGGGATTTGGACCATTTCCATCCTGAAGTCCTTCATTCCCAACATGCCATTCCTTAGAAGCTTGCTAGTTCCATTAGACAGCCCACCAACATGGCCATTTGCATGGCCGTTTTTATGAGCCTCAATGTGAGTCTCAATCCGCAGTGTCTCCAATCGCTCCAACAGTTGTTGCCCACCATCAGATGACACTAGCGAGAGGGGAGGAATTAGGAAATCTGCCTCTGTGAGTCCGAGCAGAGCGGGTCCATCCATCTGACGAAGGGTATCCAAGTATTCTGGCATTCCCTCCTTGCTCAACCAATTGGAGACATCTTCTGCCGACCATTCTGCCAACTTCTTCATCTTGGCCAGAAAGCAGTAACACGGAAAAAGAGGGTCCTCAAACTAGAGAGGAAGGTTCAGAGGAGGCTTGGCTTTCTAATGGGTGGTGGTACGTCCTCTACACTTTTGACACATATTGTTCTCTTGCATCCTCGTGGAGCTCTGCCTCTTCTTGAAGTGATAATGGGGAGGGTTTGGCAGCAGGTTAAGGGCAAATAGACACCCTATGAATCCAAGTGGCTTTCTTTGGTTGACTTCAATTCATCCACTCTTCGTTACACACAGCACCCCTGTTAAAGCAAAAATAAAATATTGAGATCACAACACAGTTGCGATTACAATATCCACTTATACAAATCTACCGGGTGTGGTCATGAAACCACTTAAGCTCCATTTCAGACATGAAACATTAAATAAATAATTCACGTCAATTTAAAATTTTCATAATAAAGCTTTTACATGAACCGTAGAATGTCTAAACTGATCGCCTGAGTTTCCTTTTCATGTACAGAAACCTTTTAATACATCAGTGGTAACATCTGAGCTCTCTTTTATATGTGATTGCACAGACAAATGAAAAAACATCTCTGAATCAACATGAGGTCAGTGTCATCATACACATGTAGCCTATGCAGTGGGACGTCAGTACTATGCACTTCAACAGGTTTGTAATTCAAAAGCAACAATTATTGAAATCCAGTGTGAATATCTGACGTGACCTGAAGGCAAAAGCAAATGATAGAAGGGAGGACAAATTACTGAGTCAGTGATTATTTTTCATGTAATAAGCAGAATCAACAAATACAGACAACATTACATGAAATAAACCACAAGTCTGCTAAAATTGCACAATGTCCAGTAAGTCAACCCTCTTCCCCTGCAAAGATCTCATACTTACAATTAGTTGTCTCTATCTGAACTTCTTTTAAAAACCATGTGTGAATGACTTGCATTCAAGCTTGTTAACACCTTGGTCAACCCACAAGTGTATATCAAAAATGTTTCGACTGACATGCAAATAAAAGGGGCACAGTTTACAAAGAATACAGAAAAGTAAATTCAACAGGCTATAGTTTTCCACAGCATTTTTGCAAATGACTGGTTGCATTCTACGGCAGAGAAAGGAAGAGGGCACAGCCTGGGTGTATGAATTTGAACTGAACTGCTTTACGACCTGTATTGACAGGAAAAATCCAATTTCTTCTGCATAAACGACAAACTCACATAACTGATTCATATCTCAACTTCCTTGCACACAGAAATGAGGCCAATTCTCACTATTATTCGTATTTCATCTATTCATCATGGGAGAAAAAAAATTGGTATCAGGTCACTTGAACCATGTAATGTACATACAAGCCGTTTGATTCAACACTGTTCCAAAAAAAAATGTTACTGTTTGATAAAATGTGAAGTATCATTTTTGTAATAACAGTTTAACTGAAAGTAATCTTTAACAAACATTATCTGTTTTTGAACATTAACTCTATCTTCTTGGCTATTTTAGTGAAGATACAAAATAATGGACAATCTCAAAGGCAAAAGATAGAGAGAATAAAGATAGGAATAAAATGAATAAAGATAGGAATAAAGTGAAAGAAATTTGTAAAAGCACAACACCTAAAATGGATTGTAAACAAGTGCCACACCTTTCATTACTATCAAGTTTATTTTTTCGGACATGTTAATATGACAGACTTCACACCTTCATCACATTTACAACATCAACAACATCGGAAAAAAAGGGCTGACGTGTAGAAGCCAATAGGCTTGTGAAATTCCCATCCCCCAGAATCAACCAACCAGTTCATACGTTGAATTTTGATAGCGTTCATACCCTTATCCACTTCCAGATGTTAGCCTTTTACCCTAAGCATAACCATGTTTACATTCTTCCTAGCAACACAATGTTTATTAACATCATAGACTGTCAAAAACAAGAAGTTTTCCTTGCCAGTGTTCTCCACAAGAATATAATGATCATATTAACCTCTTTCAGCAGTGTTTATACAAGAATTAACCAGTTTGTTGTAGACAATTTAACAGTTTCACATGGTATTATATTGTCAAAAGTATCAACATGCTCTTTAAAGTTTCAAATTTAATGTTATCCCATGTTATCACAAATCCTTAGTTTTATAGTTTGAAAAAGTCTATCTGAAAATAGTCTATAAAACAAACTAAACTGCCATCTACCATTGTAAAACTAGGGATGACCATATTAGGAAAAATGCTAATCTAACACTGAGAAATTAGCCCTCAGCCTGTTAAAACAGTCCACCTCAGGGGTGACCAGTTTTGTCTGCTTGCCATGTCATTTCTTTTCCGTTTTTTATTTAGTTGAATATGTTTCTCCAAGATATTTCTCATCCAGGCAAAAGTCAGACAAGTTTTGCACCGAGAGAACAAACATCTGTCACATATCATGTATTTGTTTACAGATCTGAAGTCAGTGGTGAACTCATTGGTGCCTTTGCTTGTGTTCAAGAGAGCATGCAGTACAGCTGGATGCAAAGTCTGATCCGCTGGTTATGAGGACAAAGGGAGGATGGTAGGGAGAGAGACTACAAGGAGGAACTCATTAATCACTGCGAAGGTCAACAGAGAGCCCCACCCTTGTGAAGAGTGCTATCAGCTGGCCTCAGCACCACCATCTCTGCTAAGGCCAGTTGCAGCTTAATACACTGGCAAGCTGGCCTGTTTAGTGGTGAGACAGGTGCTCATCAGGGCGGGTTAGTTTATAGGCCTGTTAATTATGACCAGCAAAACAGGTTCAAACAATTGGAATTTAACCTTGATGAATGCAATATATTGCATTCTACCTGAATGTATATTAAATTTGTGGGGCCAGTCAGGTCCATAAATATTGGGACAATACTATTTTCTTCTTTTTGGCCCTGTACACCACCACAATGGATTTGAAATGACACAAACAATACGTGCTTTAAGTGCAGACTTCCCAGAAATACAGGTATAGATAGAGATAGATACTTTACTAATCCGAGGAAATTGCATGTATTCACACGCAGTTCCCTCCAGGTGATATCCAGAAAAAAATCAGTAGTAGTACATGTGTGAAAAGAGATTCAGTCAGGTACTGTGTGTCAAAGACCTTTGGTCAGTAAATCATCTTATAATGTAGTCAGTGATGGAATAATCTTGCAGACTAATCTAATAATCATGGGAAAAATGAACTAATCCCAAAACTAATAAACGCTGAACAGTGCGCCCTCGTTATTTGCGGTTAATGAGTTCCAGGAACCACACGCGATTAATGAATTCCACGATAGAGCGACAAACTATTTTTCTTATTCCATCCATCCATCTTCCACCGCTTATAAGGAATCGGGTCGCGGGGGCAGCAGCTTCAACAGGGAGCCCCAAACTTCCCTTTCCCCGGCCATATCCACCAGCTCTGACGGGGGGTTCCCAAGGCATTCCCAGGCCAGTGTTGAGATGTAATCCCTCCACCTGGTCCTGGGTCTGCCCTGAGGTCTCCTCCCAGCTGGACGTGCCAGAAACACCTCCCGAGGGAGGCGCCCCGGAGGGGTCTGCACCAGATGCCCAAACCACCTCAGCTGACTCCTTTCCACGCGAAGGAGCAGCGGCTCTACTCTGAGCCCCTCTCTAACAGCAGTGTTTCTCACCCTATCTCTAAGGGAGACACCAGCTATCTGCCTGAGAAAGCCCATTTCAGCCGCTTGTATCAGCAATCTCGTTCTTTCGGTCATGACCTATCGCTCATGACCATAGGTGAGGGTAGGAACGAAGATTGAACGGAAGATGGAGAGCTTTGCCTCTCTGCTTAGCTTACTCTTTGTGACAACAGTGCGGTAAAGCAACTGCAGTACCGCTCCTGCTGCCCCAATTCTCCGTCCAATCTCACACTCCACTGTTCCCTCACTCGTGAACAGGACCCCAAGATACTTAAACTCCTTCACTTGTGGAAGGACCTCATCCCCCACTAGGAGAAGGCAGTCCATCGGTTTCCTGCTGAGGACCATGGCCTCAGATTTGGAGGTGCTAATCCTCATCCCTGCCGCTTCACACTTGGCTGCAAACCGGGCCAGTGAGTGCTGCAGGTAACAGGCCGATGACGCAAACAGGACCACATCATCTGCAAAAAGCAGCGATGCAATCCTCAGGCCACCAAACCGTAACCCCTTCTCGCCGCGACTACGCCTCCATATCCTGTCCATGAAAATCACAAACAGAATTGGTGATAAAGCGCAGCCCTGGCGAAGGCCAACAGCTACTTGGAACAAGTCCAACTTACTGCCAAGAACCCGAACGCAGCTCTCACTTTGGCCGTACAGGGATTGCATGGCCTTGAGGAGGGGCCCCCTCACCCCATACTCCCGCAGTACCTCCCACAGTATATCCCTGGGGACCCGATCGTACGCCTTCTCCAAGTCTACAAAATACATGTTGACTGGATGGGCATACTCCCAAGGCCCCTCTAGAATCCCTGCGAGAGTAAAGAGCTGGTCCGTTGTTCCACGACCAGGTCGGAACCCACATTGTTCCTCCTCAATCTGAGGTTCGACAATCGGCCGGACCCTCCTTTCCAGCACCTTGGAGTAAACTTTCCCAGGGAGGCTGAGGAGTGTGATACCTCTGTAGTTGGCACACACCCTCTGGTCCCCCTTTTTAAAAAGAGGAACCACCACCCCAGTCTGCCACTCTTTCGGCACTGTACCAGACTTCCACGAAATGTTAAAAAGGCATGTCATCCATGACAGCCCCTCAACACCCAAAGCCTTCAGCATTTCCGGGCGAATCTCATCAACACCCGGGGCTTTGCCACCGTGAAGTTGTTTTAACTACCTCGGTGACTTCGCCCCGAGAGACTGACTCGAATCCCCCATCATCCTCCAGCTCTGCCTTTGCAGCAGAGGATGGGTCAGTTGGGGTAGTTTGATTCAGGAGTTCCTCAAAGTGTTCCTTCCACCGACCCGACAACCTCCTCAGTCGAGGTCAACAATGTCCTATCCTTGCCGTATACAGCTTGGATGGTCCCGTTTCCCCCTCCTGAGGTGTCGGACAGTTCTCCAGAACAACTTTGGTGCCGTCTGATAGTCCTTCTCCATGGCCTCTCCGAACTCCTCCCACACCCTCTGTTTTGCCTCCATCACAGCCGAGGCTGCAGTCCTTTTGGCCCATCGGTACCCTGCAACTGCTTCAGGAACAGGGACAACATGCCCCTGAAGGCCTCCCCTTTCAGTCGGACAGCTTCCCTGACCACTGGGGTCCACCACGGTGTTCGAGGGTTACCGCCCCTTGAGGCACCCAAGATCTTGAGACCACAGCTCTCAGCTGCAGCTTCAGCAATGGAAGCTTTGAACATCGGCCATTCAGGTTCAATGCCCCCAGTGTCCACAGGGATGCACGAGAAGCTCCTTCAGAGGTGGGAGTTGAAGGCCTCATGGACAGAGTCCTCCTCCAGACGTTCCCAGTTCACCCGCACTACTCGTTTGGGCTTACCAGGTCTATCCAAAGGTTTCCTCCGTCAATGGACCCAACTCACCACCAGGTGGTGATCAGTTGACAGCTCTGCCCCTCTCTTCACCAGAGTGTCCAAAACACGGTCAAAGGCCAGATGAGACGATCACAAGATCAATCATTGACCTCCGACCCAGGGTGCTGTGGTACCAGGTACACTTATGAGCATCCTTGTGTTCGAACATGGTGTTAGTTATGAACAGTCCGTGACTAGCACAGAAGTCCAACAACATAACACCGCTCGGGTTTAGATCAGGGAGGCCGTTACTCCCAATCACGCCCCTCCAAGTGTCTCCATCATTGCCGACGTGTGCATTGAAGTCCCTCAGGAAAACAATGAGTCCCCTGCAGGGATCCCATGGAAAAGGTAAAACATATAGAAGGTGGTTTAATATCAGTATGGGGAGGGTCATAAACATTTAAACATTTACTGTAATTTAAATGTTTACGACCCTCTCCATACTGCTATTAAACCACCTTCTATATGTTTTACCTTTTCCAACACTGTAATTGACTGTTTAAGCACTTTTGTGTCTCACATAAGTCCTAGACTTACGGATTCGAGAATGCGCATACGACATCACGTGACTGCCTACCAAAAATCCGCAATGAGGTGAAGTCGCAAACTTTAATGCACGAATGCACGAGGGCACACTGTATTCACTAAGTGGTCACAGAAATCACAAATACTCAAGCATATTGATATGAATAGTGGTTGAGTAATGATGAAAAGAATGATAGTGCTGTGACCTGCTCTCTCATGAGACAATTTTACATGAATTATAAGTACCTGGAGCAAATACTGCATTTTTTCCTCAGTTACTTTGTGTTTTTTACAGGGTCACGATAAAGCCACTTCAAAGTTGTGAAAAATGCATGACCTATTCACACAATTTTTGTGTACTACTGATTTAAACAGCCAATAGCCTTTAAATAGACTAGGTTTCACTTACATGCGCCATGTCCCTGATTCAATATTTGTACTCTTTTTTTTTTTATGTATCGTTTCCCCTCACTGTTTGGAGGTGATGTCATATGTACATTTTAAATTTACAAATGGAAAATTTAGATTGAACAGAAGACTGATTTCACCCTCTTTAAAACTGGATGGTTTTCTATTTACAAAGTTTCATTTTTTCCGTTGGGACACGCTGACCATGATATGGCAGTCTTAAATTGATTATGTGTCTTATCCTGTGGCTACAGTCATCCTCAGTTGAGAAGAGCGGAGACTATATTGCTTGGGTTACTTTTAACCTAGATAAGATAGTATGCATCTGTCCCAAATAAAAAAATATGGAAATCTGATCAAACTTCAAGTCAATATTGTTTGACAGCACAAATACAGAAAAAAGGAAGTCAGGAAATGCTTCCCCTTATGAATTTGTACAAACTCATTGGAGATAAAGATGAAAGAATACATTGCAGTTACGCTCTAAACAAAAAGATACACACTTGAAAGCATTTTGTTTTGCATCAGAACTTCAGCAAATATGACACCACCAAAGGACAACATATACTCAAAAAATATATAAACAACACTTTTGTTTTTGCTCCCATTTTTCATGAGATGGACTTAAAGATCTATAATTCATTCCAGACACACAATATTACGATTTCTGTCAAACTTCCTTCTTTTCCTTTCGGCTTTTCCCTTCAGGGGTCGCCACAGCGAATCAATTGTCTCCATCTAGCCCTGTCCTTTGAATCCTCTTCTCTCACACCAACTACCTTCATGTCTTCCCTCATTACATCCATAAACCTCCTCTTTGGTCTTCCTCTAGGCCTCCTGCCTGGCATTTCATAACTCAGCATCTCTCTACCAATATATTCACCATCTCTCCTCTGGACATGTTCAAACCATCTCAGTCTGGCCTCTGACTTTATCTCCAAAACTTCTAACATGTGCTGTCCCTCTGATGTACTCATTCCTGATCCTATCCTTCCTGGTCACTCCCAGAGAGAACCTCAGCATCTTCATCTCTGCTACCTCCAGCTCTGTCTCCTGTCTTTTCCTCAGTGACACTGTCTCTAGACCAAACAACATCGCTGGTCTCACCAGTTTTGTACACCTTTCCTTTCATTTTAGCTGAAACTGTTCTATCACACATCACACCTGACATTTTTCTCCACCCGTTCCATCCTGCCTGTACACGCTTCTTCACCTCTTTTCCAGACTCTCCATTGCTCTGGACTGTTGACCCCAAGTACTTAAAATCCTCCACCTTTTTGATCTCCCTGTAACCTCACTCTTCCACTTGGGTCCCTCTCATTCACACACATGTACTCTGTCTTACCGCGGCTAACCTTCATTCCTCTCCTTTCCAGGACAAACCTCCACCTCTCTAGCTTCTCCTCCACCTCTTCCCTGCTCTCACTACAGATCACAATGTCATCTGCAAACATCATAGTCCATGGAGATTCCTGTCTAACCTCATCTGTCAGCCTGTCCATCACCATAGCGAACAAGAAGGGGTTCAGAGCTGATGCAGTCCCACCTCCACCTTGAACTCCTCTGTCACACCTACAGCACACCTCACCACTGTCTTACAGTCCTCATACATGTTCTGCACTGCTCTAACATACTTCTCTGCCACTCCAGACTTCCTCATACAATACCACAGTTCCTCTCTGGGCACCCTGTCATAAGCTTTCTCCAGATCTACAAAAACACAGTGCAGCTCCCTCTGGCCTTCTCTGTACTTCTCTATCAACATCCTCAAAGCAAATACTGCATCTGTAGTACTCTTTTTTTGGCATGAAACCATACTGCTGCTCACAAATTTTCACTTCTGCCCTTAGTCTAGCTTCCACTACTCTTTCCCATAACTTCATTGTATGGGTCATCAGCTTTATTCCTCTGTAATTGCCACAACTCTGCACATCTCCCTTGTTCTTAAAAATGGGCACCAGCACACTTCTCCTCCATTCCTCAGGAATCTTCTCACTATTTAAGATCCTGTTGAACAACCCAGTCAGAAACTCTACTGCCACCTCTCCTAGACACTTCCAAACCTCTACAGGTATATCACTTACAAACCATTTCTCTCAAACATTGTCCACAAATCTGTCTAAATGTGTGATAGTGAGCACTTCTGCTGATAATCCATCCCACCTTACAGGTGTGCCACATCAAGATGCTGATCTGACATGATTAGTGCACAGGTGTACCTTATACTGCCCACAAAAAAAGGCAGGGTGAAATGTGCAGGGTTTTTTTTTTTTTTTTTTGCTTTATTGGGGGTCTGGGGACTCAGAACCAGTCAGTATCTGGTGTGACCACCATTTGCCTCATGCAGTGCAACACATCTTCACATAGAGTTTATCAGATTGTCAATTGTGGCCTGTGGAATGTTGGTCCACTCCTCTTCAATGGCTGTGCGAAGTTGCTGGATTTTAGTGGGAACTGGTACATGCTGTCGTATATGTCAGTCAAGCATATCCCAAACATGCTCAATGGGGGACATGTCCAGTGAGTATGCTGACCATGCAAGAACTGGGACATTTTCAGCTTCCAAGAATTGTGTACAGATCCTTGCAACATGGGGCCGTGCATTATCTTGCTGCAACATGAGGTGATGCTCATGGATGTATGGCACAACAATGGGCCTCAGGCCTCATCACGGTATCTCTGTGCATTCAAAATGCCATCCATAAAATGCACCTGTGTTCTTTGTCCATAACAGATGCCTGCCTATACCATAACTTCGCCACCACCATGGGCCACTCGATCCACAACATTGACATCAGCAAAGCGCTCACCCACACGACACCACACACGCTGTCTGCCATCTACCCTGAACAATGTAAACAGAGATTCATCCGTGAAGAGAACACCTCTCCAACGTGCCAGACGCCATCGAATGTGAGCATTTGCCCACTCAAGTCTGTTACGATCTGGAGTCAGGTTAAGACCCCGATGAGGACAACGAGCATGCCGTTGAGCTTCCCTGAGACGGTTGCTGACAGTTTGTGCAGAAATTGTTTGGTTATGCAAACCAATTGTCTCAGCAGCTGTCTGAGTGGCTGGTCGCAGACTATCTTGGAGATGAACCTGCTGGATGTGGAGGTCCTGGGCTGGTGTGGTTACACGTGGTCTGCGGTTGTGAGGCTCGTTGGATAGACTGCCATATTCTCTGAAATGCCTTGAGATGCCTTATTATAGAGAAATGAACATTCAATGCACTTGCAAAAGATCTGGTTGACATTTCTGCTGTCAGCATGCCAATTGCACACTCCCTCAATGCTTGTGGCATCTGTGGTATTTTGCTGTGAGACAAAACTGCACATTTCAGAGGAGCCTTTTACTGTGGGCAGTCTAAGTTACACCCTGTGCACTAATCATGATGTCAGATCAGCATCTTGATGTGAAACACCTGTGAGGTGGGATGGATTATCTCAGCAAAGCAGAAGTGCTCACTATCGCACATTTAGACAGATTTGTGAACAATGTTTGAGAGAAATGGTAATATTGTGTATCCAGAATGAATTATAGATCTTTTAAGTCCATCTCATGAAAAATGGGAGCAAAAACAAAAGTGTTGTGTTTATATTTTTGTTGAGTGTAGATATGATTGTTACATGCAAAGCCTTCATTTACAAAGTGTGCTTAAAAAGACGGAAGTTCTATTTTTACACAATAACTGGGGAGGCAGTATTTCAGTCCATTAGGTCTTGAACGGGGGACCAGCAGTCACCGGCTCGAGACCCGGGTGGGCCAAAAAATTTGGAGTTTGAGCTGGCAGTGGAAGGTGTCAGCTCACCTCCCGAGCACTGCCAAGGTGCCCTTGAGCAAGGTACTACCCCCTACAAGCTGCTCATTTGGGGTGCACCAAAGAAGGAGCTACCCGTCACTCCCACTGTATATACTGCATGCCCCCTTGTGTGTCTGTGGTTGTTTCAGGGGCTTTTACACACATACATGTCCATATACAATATATATATAGGATTGTTTACAGGATGAGACCGGAGACGGAAACTACGTCGAGAAGATGCGGCCGGAAACCTGTCACGGATTGGTCCAGAAGACACCACATCCCCTCATGCATATTCTTAATCTGAATTGTTTAAATCTGACCGGGCCAACATAGAATTTGCTCTTCTTCAGCTGCGTCTGATGCAAGACCTGTGTAGTACCGGCAGTCAGGGACTAGAGAGCCAGGATATCTGTATTGGACTTGTTGTCAGGAATAAACTTTTTAAACTTATGACGATCGGCTAGGTCTCCTACTTTACCTCAATAACAAGAACCCACGGAATGAAGAAGCTGTGAAAAGACTTTGTGTCACAACAAAATAACACTATGAGTGAAAAAAATTTATATTTCCTACAGGATCAATAAAGTGCATGTCTGTCTTTCTAACTGCTTGTAAACATAAATATTTGATTCTGCATTATTCTGACATTCACCAGGGATGTTCAAGAAGTGGCCATTCTCCTGAAATACAAGAAAGACAAAACATGTACATACAAAAAGGCCTACCCAATAATGGTAATTGTCTTCTCAAAGACATAATTTACTCAGTGTAGGCTTGCTGAAAACATGTTCTGTCAGCATCCTTGCTTCACATGGACACAGTAAGTCCAGCCTGTCGCAAGGCAAGTCTTGTTAAAGATACAAGAGCAAAATTGTTTTCAGAATATATCAACAAGGAGACTTGAACATGTTTAGTTTTTTTATTCTCATAAAACAGAAGCAATGGTCAGCGTAATTCATGGTTCTAAAGTACAATTGTGAAACAGTACAGACTAAAGGAACCTAGGAAGGCCATTGGAAACACATCTGTGATAACCGTGTAACAATATAAGTCAAAGGTATTTGGAGGAAAAAACTGAGCATTTAAACACTGAGCAAACCAACTACCTGACAAGGAAACATGATTCTTCCTATATTCTTAATTCTTGTAATGTAAATGTAATGTAATATATTTAATTTTCCATACCGTCTTTCTTCTGCTTATGAATTTGTGTTTCCTAGTATGTCAAGCTCAAAAGAACAAGTGGCACATAAGATGGAGAAAATACAACTACTACTCAATTTTGGAGTTTTGGGAAGTCGAAGCCGTCAAGTTGCCAGTTTGTTTAAATGGTCAGTGAATGTCACACTTCATCTGATGTGCACTTACATTATACACACTTTTACGAGAAGAACCATTAATTGAACTCTTAACAAATTGAAAAACTAATAACATAAAAAATGTTTGTTAAAAAAAAGTAAAACTGACATCAGCATTGGAAACAAGCGGAACTTTATTCAAAACACCTCAATTGCTCTTTTACATCATGTGGCTAATCATTCTCAACTAGCAGGGTCGAGTGTAGGATAAAAGGAAGCTGGGCAGTTTAGCAGAAGGGTTTACATGTGACATCACCTGAAAAAAATCCCACCCAGGAGCAACGATATGTCAGGTCGACACCCAACATAAACACCAATCATAGCCCATCTTTAGGCAGCCAAGAAGACTTACTGTACTCACAGCAACTCCAACCGGCCTTGAAAGAAGGGTGAAATTGCATTTAAATTTCTGCAATTTGAATGCAGACAAATGTTAAAATCTGCTTCTGCTAAAATCAAAAATTAGATTAAAGATTTCAAGTTGGATTTTAAAAATCTGTTCCTAAAGCAGGGCTCGAAATTGCGCCCATTTTGGTAGCATATGCGCCCAAATTTTTATAAATGCAACTATTAAATATATTTGGGAGCACCGGTGCGACTAGGGAAAAAAATCTGGTGCGCCTTTTTTTGTGAGACAGCGCTCCTGCGGTCCTGCCTAGAAACAAAGAGCGCAGCTGTGGCTGCTCTCCTGGGTGAGGGAGAGGCACGCGGAACGGAGATGGACGGAACGGTCTCTATCGCTCCGTCACTGCCTTGCTTTTTGGGTAGGTGCTCCTAAAGTCTTTGCTGGTGCTACTAACTTCTAAATTTGGGAGCACCAGTGCTACCAAGAAAAAAAAGTTAATTTCGATCCCTGTAAAGGAAAACTAATATCATAATAGAAGGTGCAATACAATTTGTCTGTCATTAACTTGACAGCATTAGCATAAAGAAGCAGGAAAAGTTGTTTCTCTGGCCTATCACCACCTTCTGCCTTTCAGTCTTTCCTCCCTGTCTGCACAATCAGGAATTAGGGCCAAGTCATTGTCCTGTACTTTCTCCCACTCGATTCCTGCACATTTGTTTCCTGCAGTTCATTTTAGTCCACCAGTGGCTCCCCTACCATTTCCTTAACAGAATACCCTCACCCCCTCCTAAACAAACATGATTTGCTTTAGCTTATGTTGTGAATACACACACACACTCATAGCTACAATGGTAGTTTGGACTGTGGCTTAACCTGTAATCTCCACTTTCCACAGATACAACAGTATCTCATTTTGAGTTTTGGGTAATTTTCTGTGACCTTAAAAGCATCAAAACAAAGCATACCATATCCACCAACTTAAAACAGGATGGCAGGATACCTTTTATACATTTCCCCCGTTTTCTCTTTACATTTAATGCACAAATCATTAAACTTAGCCTCTACACATGAAGTAATGATTGGGATGGGTCACTTGTGAAGTGGTCAAAAGGTTGGGATCAAGACATCTTCTCGTTTGGCTTTTCCCTTCAGGGGTTGCCACAGCGAATCAGTTGCCTCCATCTAACCCCGTCTTCTGCATCCTCTTCTCTCACACCAACTACCTTCATGTCCTCTTTCACTACATCCATAAACCTTCTCTTTGGTCTTCCTCTAGGCCTCCTGCCTGGCAGTTCAAAACTCCTACCATATATTCACCATCTTTCCTCTGGACATGTGCAAACCATCCCAGTCTGACCGCTCTGACTTTACCTCCAAAACCTCTAACATGTGCTGTCCCTCTGATGTACTCATTCCTGATCCTATCCCTCCTGGTCACTCCCAGAGAGAACCTCAGCATCTTCATCTCTGCTACCTCCAGCTCTGTCTCCTGTCTTTTCCTCAGTGACACTGTCTCTAGGCCAAACAACAGCGCTGGTCTCACCAGTTTTGTACACCTTTCCTTTCATTTTAGCTGAAACTCTTCCATCACATATCACACCTGGCACTTTTCTCCACCTCACTCTTCTACTTGGATCCCTCTCATCATACACATGTACTCTGTCTCACTGCAGGTATACTTAATCTTACGGGTAACTACGGAATTACAGTATATTGGTCATGACAATTATCTAGTGACAAAACATCTGATAAATATCAGTACTCCTACCCAAGACTTTGTCTGGATGAGATAGTAGCTTACATACATATGTAACTATATTATAGATTCTAAAACAAACAAGAGTAAGCCGGTTGACACCACCTCTGCAAAAGGGGGCAACATTTTTTAAAACTCAACACAGTATAATTTTGTCTACACTAACAACTGTAACAACTGATCGAATTAAACTGCAAACCCATCTCCAAGCTAAACACTGCATGCACCATGTCATGTTAGCATGATGGCAGCATCATTTATAGATCAAAACCTTTCTGAATTATGAATTATGTTATGCAAATATTTTATACATATATTGGCTCTGCTGATGAAGTGAAATGGTAGGTGTTGTTTCAGAAGTAGGTGTGGTTGACTTTCCCACCAAGCCCCATAGGGCTTTCTGAACCAATATAATGTGGGTGTGGTTGTGGTTGAGGTAGGGGAGGGGGCTTCTTATCAGCTTTGGCTATCTGTAGGGGACCCTACCATGTAAATAGTCAAAACTTTGGATGGATTACTGCACAACCAAACAAGTTTGGTCAAAGAGAAACAAAGCTGAAATTCCTCTTCAAAAGACCGTTTTTGAAAGGAAGTGTCTCTTAACTTGCTTTGTGTCCTGTGGCTGTTGTCCTTATCATTACAGAATTTGAAATAGTATCCCTTTTCAGATTCTCTTTCCATGCTGTGAAAAAAAACAAAAAAAACAATGGGTGAACACCACAATCTCACCTGTATCACTTTACCCTTCACATGCAAATACAGCAGAGGCAGAGAATTCAGGGTAAATATTGACACAGCTAACCTGGCCTGTAGTGGTTAAAGTGAAAGCTTTTGTGGATAAAATTGAACCAAATATGCTGTTGCTCTGGACTCTTGAATGAAGAGTTGTATGCGCGAGTTAATAAAACTAAGAAAGGTCTTTATTTAATTATGGAAGTGAGTCCACATATTTGTTTTCCTAAGAAACTTGAAGATCATATTCAATTTAAAAAAAAGTTGCTGAATATCACGGATACAACTCGAGCAAATCTGGCTACACGCTGTTGGAAGACCAACAGTGACCAGCAGTGCTTCTATTTATCTCTTAAACTACTTTGGAGCAACAACGTTCAGAGTGGATGAAAAACAAGCTTGGAATGTTCAACATTTTGGAGATGAAAAGGGCTGGCTCATCTAAATCACTTATTTCACACATCACACACATTCACACACAAAAGCATACAGAGAAACATGTCATAGAAAAAACATTTTAACATTAAACAGCCGTGCCACCACTACCTAAACACAATGTTAACTGGACCTTCATAAGCACTGCATTACTGCATTTTAATCACTGAGCATTCCCGAGTCTGCATTGTATGTCAATTTTATTTTTATTAATAAATTTTTATCATGTTTAATTTCTGACTGTTTCAGTATTTTACTAAAACTATTGCTGATGGATGAAACGTGAAAATGGTTCCTCCTGTCTTCACAAGCATAATCACTCTACCAAATAATGACCCACTCAGGACTTCAAACCATAAGGGGAAAAAAATCCATGTAATTTCGTTTCCATTCAGATGCTGTACATAAAATATGCTATATTAAAAATAATAATGTACTGTTTAATTTCTCAGCTTCGTTTCTAGGCAATGCTACTAGAATCATTGTTTACTTAACAGCTATGCTCCTTTATTGACTCACTAAATATACCAAACCACATGAGTGTGGTTGTTATACAGGTCATAATACTGGTTATCTTTGGAAATGGATTGTCCCTTGGGTGTTTCCTTGCTGCTTTTGACTCGATATATAAAAAACAAGATTTTATTAAGTTTACTCAACCCAGACCCCTGCCCTGGTTTATTTTTATTAAGTATTCCTTATTAATTGCAGTCTAACTTTTAACACAGGAGGCAAAACAAGTGACACATTATTCTATTCTTTAACTACTAAAACCGATTATGCCTTTCAAACTTTAAATGATACTCTTATCACACTAGCAGAGTTATCTAAAAAATTTGGCTTGACACCAAACTATATTTTACATTCAAATTTTACATTCATTTACATTTTACATTCATTCTTGACTGTGGAACTGTTTTGTATTATCATGCTGCTCCACCACCACTTCAGCAGTTAAACCCTTTGTATTACAATCAATCAAGCTCTACTGCAAGTGACAAACGTCCTACTCATCATTGTTCTCTAATGTATATGACTTTGTTGGAAGGATTTCCTTATAGTCGAGATTAAATGGAGATCTCATGTTACTGATTTATAAAGCTCTACTGTTGAAGCTTCCAAACTACCTCTCATTTATTATCTCACTTAAGTTTTGAGTATTCAGTAGTTAAGTTTTAACAACTGGGTAACCATTGTACACAGTCCAGTAATTACCTAACCTCAGATGTTGCTTATGCAGGCAGAATCGGGTTCATATATTATGCACCTTTAAACTCATCATAATAGAATTTTTGATTCTCATACTGACTGTTCTTGTGAATGTTTTTTATGAAAATTTGCTTAAACTGAGATGAGTTAAAACATTGCAGATTTTAACATGCAGCATGTTCGTTTAATAATACATGTATTACCAGAGTTATACTGCAACGACCAATTTTCAGTTTCATCCAAATGACTATGCAGCACCTAGACCCCCATGTAATCAAAACTATAAATATGATTAAATTATACACAGGCAACTTCCTCACTTCTGTGCTACAATGTTACAAAAGCACCATTCTAATATCTGATTACGTAACAGAACAATTATGCTAATCTCTCTTTACATTATCTCAGAGTAACAAATAGATGTGATCTACCATGTCACATAAACATACTTCCCACTGTGCTTCTTCAAGCAGACCTCATTAATCTCACCATCACAGAAAAACATGTCAAGTCAGTCCCTTATTAAATAAAGCAGGATTGTCTTATCAAGGGTAATGATAAAGCAGACTGTAAGACATGGATGACGCCTTCATCTGAGCTCTCATGAGAGCTCAAATGAAAGCCACAGCAAACATCCTGGTCCTAGGTGTCATCTGCTAATAAGGAAACCACCTGTGGCTTTTAGTCACTCAGGACCTTTTCAAGCAACTTTCCATGTGGTGCAGACAACATTTATTACTTCACAAAAGGTTACACTAAAAGGGTACCCAAACTGCAAGGTCTGAGAGATTAACGGATACGTAATGACTTTAGATGAAAAACCAATGCTGAAAATTAAATGATTAATGGCTAGTGACTTGTACTACAATGGCAACATCATAGACTACAAACAAATAGGCCAGGGCAATTATACACCAGCCTTATAGTCTAGCTTTGCATTAAATGCCGAGTCATTTGGCTGGAGAAGAGCAGATACACACATTGCTACTGTGCATGCATTTCAAGCATAAAATGATTACCAAATTAAAATATTCGAAGATGCACACAATGTTTTACTAGCACACACTGGACCAGTAACAGTTGATGAAACAATAAATTCCGCAAACCATTACTTGGCTGTATCATTATGCACAATACAAATTTTAAATTGAATGAGCAAAATGTCATCACATCAACATTGCCTGTTACATATTACAGTTCTATTTTTTTAAGATCCCTCTAACTTTCTGTTTCACAAACAAAAACATGTGTTTCAGACTTTATTTGCACAGGCCAAAAGATCTGTCAACAGCCACCAAAGTAGGCTAAAAGGAAAAAAAAACATGGTGTTTTTAGTTCGAGTAATCATTAAAACAAACTACATGTAGCATTTAAGGTGAATATGGTGTATTTTCAGTGTCAGTTACATTGATAATCAGTGGGTATGACTAAGGAATGCAGGAGAAGGCAAAATGTACTTAAAACAAGTCAAGACAAGAGAATACCTGGCTCAGGTAAGGTACTTGAACAGGTAAGCCATCAGCGTCACATAGAAAAACTGGATAGCTTGCAGTACACAAAATCCCTTACGACCAGCCCAACTCCCTAACCTTGTTACCAATCTTTGTCTTTATATTAATTGTTTATCTGCATCATACTGTGTATAGATCTTTTGATGCATACTTTCCTGATTCATTCATATTAATCCCAGTCAAATAAGATGACATAAAACTACAGTAACAGTCCCTCTCTGATGTACTGAGGATCACATTAAACTGGGTCACCATGTGAAGGGAGGCAAAACTCCATGCTTCATGAAACAAGACTGAAGCAACTGAATTGTTTTACAATAGACAAACCCATGATGAAAACTGAATGAATGGCTAGTCTTTTTGTTTTTAGCTTTGCTTTCAATACTGAAAGCCATATAGACTGGAGAGGAGGAGATACATACATTTGCAACTGAGCATGCACAGTTGCACCAAATTTAGAATGTCAAAACACTATTTAACTATTAACAGTCATTTAAATAACTTATTTTACTAAAATGTTGGGAGAAGTAGGGCATCATGGAGTTCTTTACATTTTGAGAGCAATCTGTATCATTACTGTCATCTAACTAAACCTACCCCAGAATTATATTCAAATAGAAACAAAAAATATATATATATATAGATTTAGTTAATACAAACACTTTCAATACACTGCAGCTCATAAAAAAGTACAATTCTACTTTGCAGTTATTCTTTCCCTGCATACTTTAAGTTACTCTCAAAACTCATCTGTTACCATCTTTCCTCCATGCAAAGTTATTGTCTGACTAATCTGCCATCCTCCTTTCTTCTAAATATCTGCATCCCTTCTGCTTTTCTGGTGCTCTCCATTTCCCCCCATTCTCACTCAAAATGTATATCAGTCATTTGCAAAAGCTGAAACCAACATGGGCTGAAAATAAATGCAACCACCACCAACAAAGTCATCAACACCAGTTTGCAGGGGAACGTTTTACAGTACGAGCTCTTCAACCACACTGACCATTTAGTCTGTTGATGCTATGTTGTTTTTATTCAACAAAATTGCCCATCACTGTAATTAATTCAGTAAAGGTTTTTAGGAAATTTAATTAAATAATCTTCAAGCAACAAACAGCACTGACAGCAGTTTTACACCCATCATTTTTGAAGTGATGCACAGTACTCATTTAATAGCAAAACTAAATTTAATAGCAAAGAATATGAACCCACCTTTTACCAGAAAGAGGAAGTTAATGACTTTCGTTTGCATTGTTCAGTCTGTTTTACAGCTGGCTGACTCTTTTCCAATGCTGAATCATAGCTGCACCTACAGATAACTCATTGTTTTCAGTTGTTGGTAATATTACATGCTTTGCTTTGGCAGTGAAGATTTCAATGCAACTGTGCTGGATGTAGAAGCAACAATAAACCCCATTGACTTGCTGTCAGACAATCATTCCACTCATACTGTTTAGTTCTCTAAAAATTTGCTTTCTCGTCAGATTGGTTACACAGACATCTCACTGTTCATTTCAAATCACTTTTCTGCCTGCCCATAATTATATTGTGGCCTGACCGGATGTTAGTTCCACTGTCATGAATAGATCCTCCTGCAGCTAACTGTGCGTGAGTCTCTTTTTCTAACTGCACAACTGTGTCACCTCCTCTGCGATCACGTTTGTTCTGTCATTTCCAAAAACTAAACGTGCGTGCAGATTATTTATAAAGAATCCGTCGTTCAAAATAAGGCCAAACCTTCCGCCTAATTTGTGAATAACAGAGGCTAAAGATATGCCTCGATTTTAAAACAGGCAAAAAGAAAAGAAAAAAAAACGCAGGCAGGAATCGAAACAAATGTTCGGCCGAGTTAATATTAGCAGAGAAAGAAAGACCTGAGAATACATTAAGCGATCAGCATTGAATGCAATGTGAATCGACACACCTGTGAAATAGTGTTACATAAAAATCGTGGCTGACACAGGTGGTTTAATGTGTTGAAACATTGATTATATTCACAATAAGGCCTTGGCCACCACTGTAAACTGTGGCTTAAGAGCTTATAGTCTGACCAACTAAAAATAGACGGGAAAGCTGGCATCTTATATTTTAGCTAGCTAGCTTGCTAGCTAGAATACAGCAAACACTGGGGTCCTGGATTCATAGCGCGATTTCGTGTAACGGTTAGCTATATTGTTGTGGATGTTGTAGAGACCTTAATGGTGTCTATCTGTAACCAAGACCAGCATATTAACAAGTCAAACATTTTAGGTGTGCCTACAAATCACACAATACGAACCAAATCAAAAGTTACGTTCTTCGAAAATCACAACATATCTTGATTTAAGACGACCGCAGATATTTTCTCGACAAGTGGGTAAATGTTTAAACGCAAGGCTAGTAAGCAAGAGTACAGTAGTTAGCTAACGTGTTTGGCCATCAAGAAGTAAGAAGTGTTCTGTTACGTAACCCAAAAACCGTGGCTTATCTTATGATAGAAGACATTTTAACTAAGACTCCGTGACAGCACAACACGTAAAGTAACAGTCCACTTACCTTGACACGACTTGGAGGCAGTGTGTCAAGTGACAAACCTCACACATGGCTGAGTGGTTACCTGGGTTTATTTCAAAACAAGATAATTATGGAAACGTGGATTATGATTTTTACCTTGTTTCCAAATTGTTGAGCGGCTTCTGTTCCAAATTAGTGGCTTCACCGCAATGTGGTACGAATCCCTTCGCGACCGTATGCCGCTTGTCTTGGGTAAACCGTTTGGTTTGTTACTGGAGAAACAGGGAGTTCCCTTCAAGCCGTCATCCGTGCTTCCTTAAGGGACAATCAGAAATTACCAATTCAAGCACATCAAACCACGAACTTAAAAGTGATTCACGGCGGTAGCATGTTTTTCATCAATCATAAACATATTATGTTAAAATGCGTATCCTGAAACAAATTGAATGTTGGATTTTATTTTTGGTTTATGCATTTACGTAAATACGTGATATGTTTATCTGGGGCACAAGAGGAGCACTTGAATGCAACAACAGTGATACACGCAAAAAATGCAGCGTTGGAACAGCGTAGGAAATTTCACTGAAGGTAGCCATCTGCTGGTTAGGGTCGACGGTGTCTGTTAGTTTCAATGGTACTGTTCTAAAGACAAGAGGGCGACTTTCATACACAAAGTCTTCATCATTTATCTTTTGTTATAGTTTAATAAATCACTAGTTTAGGAAACTTAAGGGAATTGTTTTGTATATGTCTGATGAAAATGTATTTCTAACCTTCAGGATTAGAAAATACATTTTAATGCATATTGTCGTTGTTCTGATCGTCTTTCACACTGCTTTTAAGTGTCTTGAGTAGGTAATCTAGCGGCAAATCTCAATATCTACCCAGGGAGGACAGTTTCTTTTGTTCTGTTTAGTCTGACATTTATTGTCTCAGTGGAAAACTTAATCTAATCATCCTTAACTGGCACAGGACATAATCTGTTTAAGAAATGGTCTCTTTGCTGTGAAGGCCATAATTCACTGTCTGGCTACAGAAAATACTGTATAGTTCTTACAACCAAGCACAGGTCATGTATTATGAAAGTTTACACCAAAAAGGCATTATTTTTGATTCATGAGACAGTTTTGATCAACTAAAAAATTGAATATGAGCTTCAGTCAGCTTTGCAATTAATCACCTTAAGCACATGTGTCAAACTCAAGGCCCGGGGCCAAATATAGCCCCCCCACATCATTTTATGTGGCCCGCGAGAGTATAAAGGTCAGAGTGTCTGAAGAAAAATGGATCAAATAGCTGTTTTGAGCAAAACTACATTTATCACAATACAGTAATCAAGTGCTACCCACTGTACCACCGTGTCGTCTGTGTTTGATGTTCATTCATTCATCTTCTAACCCGCTTAATCCGCTAACGCAGGTCACGGGGGAGCCGGTGCCTATCCCGGCAGTCTCAGGGCGTGAGGCGGGGGACACTCCGGGCATGACGCCAGTGTACCGCGGAGCCACATACAGTAGAAACAAACAATCATTGACACACACACTCACTCCTACGGTCAATTTGGGACCAGCCAATCAACCTGAAGCGCATGCTTTTGGTCTGTGTTTGATGTTCATTCATTCATCTTCCAACCCGCTTAATCCGCTAACACAGGTCGCGGGGTAGCCAGTGCCTATCCTGGCAGTCTCAGGGCGTGAGGCGGGGGACACTCCAGGCACGACGCCAGTGTACCGCGGAGCCACATAGAAACAAACACACACTCACTCCTACGGTCAATTTGGGACCAGCCAATCAACCTGAAGTGCATGCTTTTGGTCTGTGTTTGATATTATTGTTCTTAATTCACTTTGATAGTTTGACTCTTGATTGATGGACTTATGTGGTTTTCATAACCTAACACATTTCTAACAGAGAAAGAAACAAACAAATTTTTTTTTTCTGTCCAACTGTAATGTTTGTAACTTAAATAAGTAATAAATTCAGAGTTATTTAACATTAAGGAGTAGTTACATTTAATTTGAATTACATTGAGTTACATTTAATTACATTTATAAGTATCATCTGGCCCTTTGAGGACAGACATTATGCTGATGTGGCCTTAGGTGAAAATGAGTTTGACACCCTTAAAGTATCTGTTTTTTATTAATACGGTATTGAAATGACTGACCTTTGCACGGGTCCCACCTTCATGTAAGGACCATGTAGAGTCCATATTTTATTATATGAATTCCAGAGAAGACAATGCCAAAACTCAAACCTCATGTATGAAATCAAATAAACAAATCTAATTGAGGATAACAACAGAGAAACAAAAATGAATCAAAACTGAGAGAACTAAATGGGAAACCAGCTGAACAAAAAAGCTTTGGTTGCAAAGCAAAAAAAAATCAGTCGTCATTGACTGACACAACCTTCCATGATGTAATTCCCTGGCAATCCACTTAGTCAGAACTGTCTGAAATTGCGTCTGAGTCTGTGGAAGTGATTCACACTCTGACTAAACCAAGCCTACAGGTTTGTGTATACAATAGGTCATAGCTATCACTCTGGCCAACCCAAAACAGCTGCTGTCATTATTCTCATGCATACCAGTGCAACAGTCCTGGCAATATCCGTCCTGTTCTTTTTGATGTTGTTGTCTCCCTGATGTTTATGCTGTTTTTATGATAGGTTAGCTTCACAGTTATTTCCCTATCTACCTCTTTCTTCTCAGCTCAATACTATTATCAAAAATAAAACCAAATATCACATGCTAAGAACTTTCACAAAAGCCTGTCCTATGTTAGATATACAGTGAAAGAGAGAAATACAATTACTTAAGTTGTATCAAAAAAACAACGTATGACTGATCTATTTTGAAATCAATTCATGTGGTTTTCTCAGTTATGAATTTTCAGGTAAATATCTACCAGTTTATGACATTATGTAAGATAATTTTTAAATTAGAGTGCTATAATTCATTTTCAGTTGCAATTTTAAAAAAATCTCATAATGTAAGCGTGACATCAAACCTGTATGTTGATATGTCAGTTCAAAATCACTAAAAATATTGAAATCATATGTAATCTTTTGGGGGTTTTTAAACAGTGGGTAAACAGTTGAGTTAAATATGAAGTCTAAGGTCTTAAAATAAAACCGACCAAAGGAAAGTGCCCCTAAGATAGAATTTCTCCAGTTTACTCTATGTTTTGACTTAAAGCATATTTGAACAAAAAATGCATTTCATGTTGCACATCGGTGAAACTTCCAAGGAATATGAGGAAGGTTTTTGTGTAACTTGATGTGATCATATACCTGCTAGTGTAAGAAAAAAATATTATAGATTCTGTTCTGTTTTCTGAAATTTCCTATCAATAGAAAACTCAAAAAGTTTACGTATCAGGTCATGTTGTGAGGAAATTTAAGTAAACAAACTGGATTAGACTCTGCTCAGTCTGACTTTCAACACAAATGTTCAGTTATGGACACAGCTGACATCCAACAGGCTCTTTGCTTGTGCGTTAAGCAGTTTTTTAGAAAATTAATTATCTGTCATTTCCTCTTACTTTCTTGCTGGTTACTAAATTGTGCGCGTACTCAGGAGAATCCAACAATACCAGCACTCGCTGAATATTTCAACACAAAACGGAGTTATGAGGAAGTGAACCCATATCTGAAAGAGGACATACTTGCTGTTAATCGGTCAATTTTACAGCCTCCATCTGCTCAATGCCGTGAAATCCATCTGACTGCCATCATAAGGCACGGCACAAGATACCCGACGAGCAAAATCATCAAGAAGATGCAGCAGCTCTACAATATTGTCCTGCACAATGCCTCAAGCAAAGACAGCTGGCTGCAAGAGATCCAGACCCAGTGGACTATGTGGTACACGGAGGACATGGATGGCCGCCTGGTGCACAAAGGTGTCAACGACCTCAAACATTTGGCCATCAGGCTGTCAAAGCTGTTCCCCTCTCTGATTTCAGAGGAGAAGCTCCGGGGTGGATTCATCAAGTTTATAACCAGCTCAAAGCACAGGTGTGTCAACAGCACACTGTCCTTCATCGCAGGACTCACAGAGCTGTGGGCCATCTCAGGTGAGATCGTCATGAAGCTTTTTGTGATCCACTGTTACATGGTTTCATTTTATTATATGTTGTTTTTTCCTTCACAGATAAGGAGTTTGATTATTCGGTGAATGATGCACTGATGAGGTTTTTTGAACAATGCGCCAGACTTGTGGAGGAGGTTAATAACAACCCCTCAGCTCTGCTAGAGATGGACAAGTTCAAGCGGGGACCAGAGATGAGAAGGGTCCAGGAGAAGATCGCAGACCGCCTCAGAGTACCATTCAATCTCACACATGGTCTCATCTGCATGCTTCTGTTATATAGTCTGTCTCTGAATGTTCTGTCCTGTAGCTCAATACTAAAGGAAGAAGCCATGATGGAGCAAAATAATTAAAACATTCACAGTTGACATTTTAAAATTTTTAACTGTATTTTATGAATTTGTCTAATTCAGAGTCACTAATATCATATGTTTATGGAATCCTGAATCGAACCGATGCATATGCACAAAAGTCAAGTCAAGTTAAACGTAGGATCTTCAAGCTGTGAGGGGTGAATGTTAATAACCAGTCAATGATACCAAATCAAAAAGGGAAATTAAAATCCCCACTTCCAGAACAAGTGTCTGGATGTGTACATATACAAGACAATCTGTAGGAATAAACAGCCATATATTTTTTAATGTCACTTATAACAAATGATGTCTAAAGTATGTTAATCATTAGAATTCCACGCCTTTAACTTGAAAAACCTGTCATTAATGCCCTGCTGGAAATACATGCTGTTTTCTTCAGATTATTTAATTACGTCATGTCAAAGTACTGTACAAGAATTCACCCCTCATCCGTATTCTCGTAAATATCCACTGGGTGGCGCTGTTTTATCATTTAAAAGTGGTTCGTCAACTTCATCAGGTTGTAATAAACTTTCCAATTCATTTAATGATTTATGTACCGATTTCCTATTTAGGTTAAGGTTTAAGGTTAGAACAAGACTTTGACTTATCGTATAAATAGCAAGAATAACTGTTTTCCGATATTATGTTGTTGTTTTTTTGTTATTTTAAAATTACTTAATTTTTGTGCAGTCGTACTACTAAACACTTTCCATCAACCTCTCCCCTGCAGACATGGCTGAGGCAGCATTTTACTTGTGCGCGTTTGAGTTTGTAATCAAGGCCGTGAATTCCCCCTGGTGTCAGCTGTTTGACGAGGATGACGCAAAGGTAGGAGCAATCAGTGATTAGTCTTGTGGATTGAGTGGGAAGGTAGCATCAAATGAACCTCTTAATTCATTTATAATTAATAATGGAATCATTTCTATTAGTCTGGACCTTCTTATGGTAATGGAGACTTGCCTTAGTGGAGACAGGCAGACTAAAGTATTTTCCACACAATAAGGTGCACTGGACTATCAGGCACGCCTTCAATGAATGGCCTATTTCGAACCTTTTTTCACAAATAAGGCCCACTGGATTATAAGGTTGCACTTTCGGTTTTTGAGAAAATGAAAGGTTTTTAGGTGCGCCTTATAATGCGGAAAATACTGTAATTTAAAATGTTCCGTCTTCTCAGATGCTGTGAAACCTGTAGTGGTTCAGTTGTGGCTGTTTTTATTAATGCTCTTTTATTTTCCCTTTTCTGATAAAATTTTATGTAAGTCTAAGCATTGTTAAGGAGCATTCTGTATTGCTGTGTGTATATAACATAAGGGGAAGAAGAAAGTCACATACAACAAAGTTATTATAGTGATGCTCATTCTTACATCATCCCTGTGCAGCCACTACATGCTACCTGTACACTAACTCCAGATTTTAGACGGTGCCTTGGTCATGAACACTTACTGGATATTAACCTAACTATATATAAATAGTCAGCGTACACGCTGGAAACCCATGCAAGTAGTCCAACAGTGCAAACCATGAAGTAAGGGGAAAAAAAGGGGTTGTCACACTAAATCCCTAACATGTTAAAGCAGTAAACCTCAAAGTGGACTTAAGGCCATTGCCCTGCAGTTCCTGCGCTCATTGCTCGTACTTGTCCAATAGAAAAAAAAAATCATTTATAAACTATTCATCATTTAGATAATTCTTTATTAATCATTATAATTTATATACAATGTCAGCTCCCTCTCAGCCAGCTCATCTTAAACCACTGAGACTCCTGTTAAGAATGTTGTCTAATCTTGTTTCTTGAAGCTAAAAAAAAAAAAAGAGAGATTTTTTTTTGCCTGGATTTGTGCAAAGTTAGTGATTTCATTTACACAGGTTGAACAATCTCATTTACCTAAAACTGCTAGCACTCAGAGTTGCCTTTAACAGCTCTAACTATTTCTGCTGCACATTGGAACCACAACATACAAGCACAGTACACCAGTTGTAGCCAACTCACGTTGACTGCTTATTTTTGCAACAATTTTAGAATTCTGCTAATCGGTTTCCACCTTTAAATGGCCTTGTCTAAATTACACAAGAGATTTGTTGGCTGGGGGTCAGTAAATCTCTTATGTAATGTGGTTGGATGTTGGTCAGGATTGGCAGATACAACTCTGCTGCTTGTTCCAAGGTACCAACCTGACATAGATAGATAGATAGATAGATAGATAGATAGATAGATAGATAGATAGATAGATAGATAGATAGATAGATAGATAGATAGATAGATAGATAGATAGATAGATAGATAGATAGATAGATAGATAGATAGACAAATAGACAGACAGACAGACAGACAGACAGACAGACAGACAGACAGACAGACAGACAGACAGACAGACAGACAGACAGACAGACAGAAAGGATGAATAGTCTACTCCAGTTGCCCTACACCCTTCATGTTCTAACGTTATATGTAAAAGGAAGGGGTTTTTATGTCTCCAGTTACAAAGTGACCTGATACTCAGTTTGCTTGAAAAGCGCACAAACAAACTTCTTGTATTTGCATCAACAGATTATGGAGTACACAAGTGACCTGAGTGAATTCTGGAAAAGAGGCTATGGTTATGACATCAATAGCAAGTCGAGCTGCATTCTCTTTCATGATGTTTTTAGTCGAATGAACAGGGCTGCCATCCAGAACAAGTAGGTGGACCTGTAAAATGACCTGTAGTCCAAATAAGCATACTTCATTTAAGTAAATTAAACTGTCACCGGTGTCACTGGCTTTATCTGTTTGTCCTTCAGTTTTGTTTGATTTGATGTAATTACAAGTTTAAAAGCTTTTCCATTTGGATTAATAAAATATATTTTTTTAAAGTTAAGCAGATTAAATTGAAAATGGGTCATAGCCCTTGGTGAGGTCAATTTCGGTAAGACAGGTCCTTCAATGTTAAATCAGAAACATGTTTAACACCGTGTGTGTGTGTGTGTGTGTGTGTGTGTGTGTGTGTGTGTGTGTGTGTGTGTGTGTGTGTGTGTGTGTGTGTGTGTGTGTGTGTGTGGGTGTGTGTTTGTGTGTGTGTGGGTGTGTGTTTGTGTGTGTGTGTGGGTGTGTTGGTTGGTGTGGGTGTCAGGTCAGGCCAGCAGGTGACTGAAGCTGTGGTGGTCCAGGTGGGCCATGCCGACACCCTCCTGCCACTGCTCACCCTATTGGGTCTCTTCAAGGACCCTGATGTTCTGACATCCACCAACTACGCCACACAGTCTCAACGCTCTTTCCGTACCAGCCACATGTTACCCTTTGCAGCTAACTTAGTGTTTGTGCTGTACAACTGCGGAGGAGGAGACCTGAGACTGCAGCCACTGCTCAATGAAAAGCCTGTGACTTTTCCCGGTATGACTGGACAGGGTGGCTCCATGGCGCGCTATGAAGACGTCAGAGAGAACTACAGGGAGCTGTTGGAGGGCTGTGACTTTGAGACCGAGTGTCAGCTGTTCAAGCTTCCTGCTGATGCAGGACATGTACTTGATGTTAATGTTTCTCGAGTTTTAGTTTAAAGAAAAATATATGCCCGTCAAAAATGAAACTGGCTGAATACAATTTTATATTTTTTTGCTTGACATGGTTCGCTATTTGATACTTGAATCAAAATTCTCTAAAGTATTTTGTGAAAGCCTGAATTAAAAATGTATATTGATATTGCTGGATGAAGTTAGTAGAGAGAAAAATGAAATAGAAAGTAATTTAATAAATGAATAATACTATTATGTAAGTAAGAAAATGCAAAATAAACGTGAGTGGCTTCTTCAAACCTGTGCCGCAAATCAATACAGTCTGAGCTGGGGATTTGTTCTGATAACAACTGGTACATTAGTAAGTTATTAACTTACGTCCGTGTAATTCATGATAAAGTGAACATAGGAATTAAAGTTGTGCACAAAAGATTTAAAGAAGGTCCCCCCTCAGGGCATCCGTAATTTGCCTTATTTTAAAGCTTGGGGCCCCATAAATTATTTGTCCGGCTCTGGACAATGACGTCACGAAGAGCTGGCTGCTAGATGGGGGTCACGCATACTAGGCTCCACGCTGCAACATGCCGATGAAAAATCTGGAAATTATTGTCCCATTTATCACTGTCCTCGGGTTTTGCGGCTGTTTTTGGAATGATGCGGATCCAAATATTCCGGCAATCGCCAAATATTTCACTACGAAAGGGAGATACGAGGAAGTGAACCCGTATCTCATTGAGGACATACTTGCTGTTAATCGGTCGATTTTACAGCCTCCATCTGCTCAATGTCGTGAAATTCATCTGACTGCCATCATAAGGCACGGCACAAGATACCCGACGATCAAAAACATCAAGAAGATGCGAAAACTGTATGATCTGGTGAAAAGTAGCGCCTCGGGTGGGGAGAGCTGGCTGCAAGAGATCCAGACCCAGTGGACTATGTGGTACACGGAGGACATGGATGGCCGCCTGGTGCACAAAGGTGTCAACGACCTCAAACATTTGGCCATCAGGCTGTCAAAGCTGTTCCCCTCTCTGATTTCAGAGGAGAAGCTCCGGGGTGGATTCATCAAGTTTATAACCAGCTCAAAGCACAGGTGTGTCAACAGCACACTGTCCTTCATCGCAGGACTCACAGAGCTGTGGGCCATCTCAGGTGAGATCGTCATGAAGCTTTTTGTGATCCACTGTTACATGGTTTCATTTCACACTCGTTGCTTTTTCCTTCACAGATAAGGAGTTTGATCATGCGGTGAATGATGCACTGATGAGGTTTTTTGACCAGTGCACCAAGTTTGTGGAGGAAGTTGATAACAACCCCTCAGCTCTGCTAGAGATGGACAGGTTCAAGCAGGGGCCAGAGATGAGGAGGGTCCAGGAGAAGATCGCAGACCGCCTCAGAGTCCCGTATCACAGCATCACTGAAGGTGGTCAGAGTCACTGATTGAACCATTTTTCCTTTGAGGACAAAATATTTACTTTCTGCTTAATATCTCCCACCCACAAACAGGTACGGAGATGATAATGATAAGATGATGAGATGATACCATGATAAGAGTTATTCACCTGCAGTGTAGCCATGTTATTGTGATATGTTGTAGACCTGTTTGTTGGTCGTGGTTCTCTGCTGCTGGCCGTCAGTCTGCCACGGATGATACTTCCATTCTGGTGTTGTGCTGAGTAGTTTTCATCCCCATCTATAATGCCCAACTGTTGAGGCCAGTTTTCTCAATAGAAAAGTGATACATCTACAGGCACAGAAACAATCCTCGAGTGCATTTTTTTCCCAAGAGAACACAACAGGTCTGAACGCCCTTTAAGGACAATTGTACAGACCTGAAACCGGTCAGAGCAGTGAAATAAAACCGGTCAGAGCAGTGAAATCCATCGACCAAAAGCTAAGAACAGTGGAATTTGTGACATCTCAAATTCACACTTGTGGCACTGTCAGGATATACATATATCAAAAAAATTCTGTCATAGTAAATCAAACATGTCACAGATTAATCTGGTTCCAAGGTTCATTACTGAAAAACCCCTTACAATAATGCTCATGAATTAATTTGATTATAGTATTGTAGGTAGAGATATTTTGGTGTGTTTGGTGTCTGTGTTTGACTTGAAGACTCATTAAGTTTTATTCTAACCTTTATCTTTCTAGAAATGACAGAAGCTGCATTTTACCTGTGTGCGTATGAGTTTGCCATCAAGACCGTGAACTCTCCCTGGTGCCGGCTCTTTGACGAGGTGGACGCACAGGTACTGACCTGGTGACTTAGTGTTTTAACTTGCGTCCGTGATCAAATGTCTGAGTAAATCTTTGACAGTATACAGGCTAATCTTCATGGTGGCACTGAGTGTCTTCAGACATCTCAGTGGCTTAAATTTTGGTCAGCAGCTTGGTCAGCTTGGGTTGGTATTTAACTTTTTTACATTCCTTTCTATTGCAATCTCCTAAACGTTACATAATTTACATAATCCTTAAATAAACAGGATTATGTAAATGGCAAGCAATCCCAAAAGAGACTGATTCCACTTTTGACAAAGAATAAAGATGGCGAAGAAACATCCCATCCTCTTTTCAGTCAGGTCGAGCCTGAGAGATCTGGAAGGAATTACTGAGTCACTAGAGCAATAGAACATGAACATGCAAATACTGCATGAAACAAACAAAAAAAATCTTCATTTCTGTGTCATGAATGAGCTGAAGGCAATTTCCCACCCTGATAGAAAGATATTTTAACCATAGATCATAAATTTAACTTTTAGATTGGAAGTCATGGACCTTTTTCTAGCTTATAATACATGTTTCCATCACTTACTCAATAAGAAAAAAGTCATTAGAGTCAGTGAGAGGAGAATGCATATTTACACAAAGATAACAGAAATGTTGTCGCCCCAGTAGTAGGAAAGAATTCCACCACTTTGTGACATCACTCTCCCATCCATTCTCATTTACTCTGATGTCATCTGACAGGAACTTTTGTGTAATTGAAAGTTAGCTATACATTTCACAATCTCAGAGGCTGACAGTCTTGCTTAACCACCCCCAACACAGTCAGAAGGGTTTTCTATCTTGTCCAACAGGTTTTGGAGTATGCTAATGACTTGAAGCAGTTCTGGAAAAGGGGCTACGGTCACACCATCAACAGCAGGTCCAGCTGCATCCTCTTTCATGATTTGTTTAGTCGACTGGAAAATGCAGCTAACGACAACAAGTGAGAACAGTCTTGTTAATTTTATTAAATGTGTATTTATATGTTTATTATTATTAATTAAATATATATGTGATTCTCTGCACTGAGTACCTTCATGATTGTCTTGCGGCTGATATCAACAGCTGATATCTACCCTGGATATCTAGACCCAGTCCTCTCATATTTCTGGTAGTCAGAGGTTACTTAACATAACATGCCTAAATATGGATTGTCACAGGGAGGCAACTCAGAAATAATATTGTTCATCAGCTTTTTTGTGGTGTTTGGACTTGTGTCAACTGTGACACGCATTATCATCATCCAGGCATGTGGTAATCTTGTAAGAGTGGCTCTAACATTAAGGAACTTTTTTCCCATTGATATTGAAAACAACAACAACAACGTAAAAACAATCGAAAATGTTGAAATGACGTTAGGATTCATGCCATTGTTTTCAATGGACTATTCTGTAGATATCTGAACCCACTGCCTGACATTGTTGTAATGACTAAGTTTGACTTTCAGTGTGCGGAATTTACTGTCTTTCCCGTAGAGGATTTGTACAAGAGTTATGATTTTAGTTATTAGTTATTATTAGTGTTATTAGTGTTATTAGTTTAGAGTGTAAACTAGTAGTTTAAGGTTTCTTCCCCCATGGGTGGAGCAGTGTATAGCTCTTTTGTCTTGCAGCACGATGGCCATAGACTTTACTGTATTTGTTTGCAGGCTCTCCCTCATATCTGTGTGAGTTCTCTCTAGGTTCTAGAGTTACCTCCCACAGCAAAAACACGCAATGCAGGTGAACTGTTCACTCTAAATTAAACATAAATGTGAATATGATTAGGATCCCTCACTAACGTGGCCTGCAAATAACTGGCAACTTGTCCGGAGTATTAACCTTAACGGACAGTCTGAGTAACCAGTTAACCAAATGTCTGCTGTCTCTGTGTGTGTGTGTGTGTGTGTGTGTGTGGGTGTGCATGTGTGTGTGTGTCAGGTCAGGCAGGCAGGTGACTGAAGCTGTGGTGGTCCAGGTGGGCCATGCAGAGACCCTCCTGCCACTGCTCACCCTATTGGGTCTCTTCAAGGACCCTGATGTTCTGACATCCACCAACTACGCCACACAGTCTCAACGCTCTTTCCGTACCAGCCACATGTTACCCTATGCAGCTAACTTAGTGTTTGTGCTGTACGACTGCGGAGGAGGAGACCTGAGACTGCAGCCACTGCTCAATGAAAAGCCTGTGACTTTTCCCGGTATGACTGGACAGGGTGGCTCCATGCCGCGCTATGAAGACGTCAGAGAGAACTACAGGGAGCTGTTGGAGGGCTGTGACTTTGAGACCGAGTGTCAGCTGTTCAAGCTTCCTGCTTAGGTGGACAGTGACTGGAAATGGAGATATTACAGTGGCTTTACTGTGCTATATTTTGCAAACTAGAGTTTTAGTGGGAGCATGATTATGTGAATGAGTCTCCTGTACTATCCAACAACATAGCATAATCACTGTCTGATCAGGACTTTGTGCCATTTAGGTTGACTTGACTTGACCTAGATCTGTACCTGAGAAAAGCAAATTCAGCCTCTTTCAGTAATGCACCAAGATCCCAGACTAGGAATTGAATTTACCTTTACCATGGCAGTATTACCTTAGTGTTAATATTGGGAACATTGCTTTCTAATGTTGTTTGAAATAAAACAGGAATTAAAGAGTCTATTTTTACAGAGTACACTTTTTCTTTGTTGTTAAATCATTGACATCCTAACCATGTTCAGTGATGCTGTATTAGTTTAAATCTAATTTTCACACACATTTGTTCCAGATTATAGATATTTTTGCAAAGTAATGAAACCGGATCTGTCAGAAAATATTTTAAATTTAAGTGATGGCTAAATCGCTCTGCATAAAAAGAGCAACTTCCTTCAAATCTTCCTTAGATCAGTTCCTAAAGGGTTATCTTATTAGTTATTACATTTCTCTCTTGAAGTCGTGGATACCATTAACCAGTCGTGGAAGTAAACAAAGTGCATTCAAGTAAGTTAAGAAAAACTTTATTGATCCCACAACATGGAAATTTCCTTGTTGCAGCAGCAAAAAGTCCCAGTTTCAAAGTCAAATATTGTAATTTTTATACCACTACATTTATTTTATAATTTTAGTAATTACCACTCACAATTAAAACTGAAAATAATACATTATATGTTCATTCATTCATTTTCTACCGCTTCATCCACCGTAGCGCGTCATAGGGAGCTGGAACATAACTCAGCTGACATAGGGCATGAGGCGGGGGACACTCTGGGCATGGATAACTGATCCCACGACAAAATCTCTCCTGCTTCCTCCCACCACCAAAAACATGCTATTTAGGTGGATTGGCCTCTCTAAATTGACCATAGGTGTGAATTGCCTTACTGGCAACTTGTCTAGGGCGTACCCCACTTCTCACTTGTTGTCAGCTGGAATAGGCTCCAGTGCAACGTGACCTGTATTCAGATAAGCGACAATCGTAACTGTCAAATCTTCAAGATGACAAATTAATGGTGTATTGCTACATTTATGGCCAGCAGGCCAGCATTTTACAGCGATCATCAGTACCATCAAGAGAGGTAGATGAAGGCATAATGCACCACCAATGTCCCAGGAGTCATATTGTAGCCCTTAGGGTCTGAAGTGTGATGCTGTAAACACAGAGTATCCTGAGGTCTCACCTCCCCTTACTCATGCAAGTACCATCACAAGATAATTAGACTTAACTCATGTCCACTGCTTCAGTTATGAAGAGAAAAACAGTGGAACAGTGATGTTGATCAAGCAGTCCCTAACCCTAACATTTACAGTCTGGCACCCAGTTCAAACATGTGGCCTCTTTATTACATCCTGCTGATGTATTACAATGGTCAGTGTTTGTGTGTTTGTCCGTCCGTCCTTCCGTTAGTCCACTAAATATCTTCGCAACCGTTGCAGATAGAAAGATGAAACAAAAAGCACATTGCTCAAGCAGTAAAGGTGATGAAAATGAGATGATGACCTCGACCTTGGGAAAAACCAGATCAAGGTCAAATTTCAACTTTTGTACACTCAAGAACCAGATGGCGGGATGTTGCAGTCTGTGACTGCATTGGTTCTAGTTTTACATTCAGGTGTCTCCACATGTGCATGTGTTGTTTATTATTTGGTTTTTGTCTGAATGCATTCATACAGAGGAGGATTCAGTTCTGGTTATAAATAATTGATTTATTAATGGATAATTACTACTGTATTTACTGACTCTTTTGTGCATCGATTTAATGCTTCCAACTATAGATAGGTGGAAAAAAAACTCCCAATGTAATCACGAGAATTGGTTGTACTTTAAACGACCTGCACTGTTTGAACCCTCAAAGTTGATGTTTAATCTCAGACGTGGAATGATTGCCCTTTTACTACTAACCTCATTTTAAGAAGTACATTTTAACGTCATACAAGGACAGCGCGTCTACCACCCCCCCCCCTCCACCCCCCCGACGTGTTAATCGGTGAAAGAGAACGCAAGGTACCGCGCTTTGGCGTTACGTTTCGGACCTGGTAACGACGCCAGGTCGTAACACGTCTCATACTTACGGGTCATCAACATTCGCTAAGTCAGACAGAAGAATATGAAGCAGAACTGGTCAAACTGGGACAAATACTCTGCGAATCTCAGTTTCCCTTCAACAATGTGGACATGTTCGTCTACTCTATTATATCCCTGCCTCCCAGAGCGATTATTAGTTCGGGCTAACTGTGATTTCCAGAGTTTTTGTCCAGCTTCACTAGTTTTTCCACTTTCATTGTCCATTACGCGAACGCGTCGGGAGTCTCCAAATTCAACAGATTCCGCGACGTCGGTGAAGGAGGAGGATCCGGAGGCAGGGCTAGAGGAATGCTACGTGTCTTGGAAGTCCCTATAAAGCCCCGTCGTCGTCTTCGATCGGTAACCAAATCCAAAAGTTTTGGTGGTTCCAATCCGAGCCAGCGACAAACTAAGTCATCTCTCCCTCAGGCCTCTGTGCGTCCGAGCCGGGTGTCCAGCTGTCGTGTGAAATGTCCGGAGTGAAAAAGCCTCGCGTGGTGAGTCGAAAGATACGGATCAAGACAAGAGACAAGCGAAATACAAGCTGTCATCAGATTATCCATTCATGTGTGTTCAATTTGTGTTGAGAAGTGTGTTTATGAGGGACAGACCGCGTAACAGAGTATCGTAAAAGAGTTTGTTACGATACAGATATGAATGGAGTTGCCACAGAGATTTAATCAGTTTTTTTTTAAAAAAGAAAAAAAAAGGAAAGAAAAGAACAAGAAAGAAAAGGAAAAAAACGCTGAAAAGTAAAGAGACGGTGAGTTAACTTTTTTTTTCTGACACAACTTCTGTGCGTCCTGGTGCCAGGTGTGATGCTGGCAAAGTCCTGCCTCTGAATTGACCGGTGCGTCAATGTCAGCCTGACGCACGGACAAATGAAAGTTTAATTTACATAGGGAGGGCGAAGAGAACGACAAACTGTCGCTTCACACGAATGGTAGTTGTTCAGTGAGAGCCTGTGCATTCCTGTTTATCTAGACAAGAAAAACAATAAATTACCTATCTGTGTTCACGCGATATTTTATTGCGCAGTCATGCTTTATTCCATTGAATTGACTTGTTCAGCTGTCGAGGTTGGCACACTTTTAGTATGATATGCAGTTATAGTGCTAAATAAGTGCAATTATTTTGAATCGCTTTCTTTTATTTTATGTCTTTATAATGTTTTCAGTATACTGTATGTACAAAGAAGGCAACAATGGAAACAAAATTATGCTTACCTAAGTGAAATAAAATAAGTGAAATAAAATATTACATAAATTACATTGCAGAATCGCAAAAGAAAAAAAAAGTAATTGGTTCGTTGTGTTCTTTTCACATTTTTGAATAATTTTTATATTTAATTAATTTTTACTTAATTCTTAAGTCTCAACTCAAGAACATAATGAACACATCACTGGCCCATTAGGTAAAAAGTGGAAGCCACCAACTTGTTCTTTTTCACTAATGTCCACATTCCTTTACATGTTACATTTCATAGCACTTAGCCATAGTTACAGCTGACAAACAGGTCCCCGACCTGAGATGTCAAAAACTAGTTTTATGAGATTATTTGTATTTATGATGACAGTTTAGACATTGTCCATTTTTCACATAGGAACTGAAGCTGGAATACTTTTTCCTCAGAGTGCTGATGGTGAAAGTGAAATTTTAACAATTAATCAGGATTAAATGGTATTCCCATTATTAGTTGATATTGCATGTCACATAATATGTAAAGCGAGTGGTGAACTATAAAAACAATCCACAGTTGTGAAATTTCAAGAATTCTTTTTTTTTTGTGGTTTATATGACGGTGCACAGGCTCCAAAGAAACACCATGTTCCCATGACTACTGATATGGGGCAAGATGGGATAAGGACGAGTTGAAAGTGTGTGATGGAACAGGAGATGGTGTCACCTTTGTTTAAATAAAGATTATCTTTCCTCCCTGAGTGTGTGCAATGTGTCAATGAGTGCAATGTGTGCCCTGTGTAAATTTTAATGTATAAAATGCTTGTAACGTGTCAGTCACAAAATATTAGCATTCTTTATTAGTGCACAGACACAAAAACCATACACATCTTTACATCTGAACCCATAGGACTGCTGTGGGTAAAAAGGAAGAGTGGGTACATAGGGTGAACGTTTGGGCATGAGTAGTGCCACATCATCACTTGGATGTAGGCAGCACACTGGTCACATTGTCCGGTTTCTCCTCACCCTCCCTCCATCCCTTCCATCCCTCCTTCCTTTTCCCCTCCTCCCTAGAAGTCAATACAGCATTTATCCAAGGGCTGCTCTAGTTTTGACTGATTAAATAGGCATGTGTAAGACATAAAAGCTATGCTGGCTCAGACTTGAGAATACAGAGAGTATGACTACATTTTTCACATACCAACATATTAGCCTAGAAGACAAAGACGAGGCTTGGTGTTCTTGTTCTTCAGCGGCAATTTACTTCCTGTTTGAATATTTACGAAATAATAAAGAATTTTTCAGACCTGCTTTAAATGAACCTGTGATCCTCTGCTTTAGGATCTGCACAGATCAACCAACGTGGTGTACCAGGCCCACCATGTCAGCCGGAACAAGAGAGGACAGGTCGTGGGCACCAGGGGAGGCTTCAGAGGCTGTACCATCTGGTTGACTGGTAAATCTTATGATATACCTCTGACATGATGGGGCTCCTTAATATGACAGCAGATGAGGCGTAACATGATATGAATTGATACACATGATATCATAACAGTGTCGCAGGGAACCTATTGTCATGCTTAATATGTCTCATAACAAACAGGTTTGTCTGGTGCTGGGAAGACTACTATCAGCTTTGCGTTAGAGGAGTACCTGGTGTCTAATGCTATCCCTTGCTACTCGCTTGATGGAGACAACATTCGGCACGGCCTAAACAAGAATCTGGGCTTTACTGCCGAGGACCGTGAGGAGAACATCCGGCGTGTTGCTGAGGTGGCTAAGCTGTTTGCTGACGCCGGGCTGGTGTGTGTCACCAGTTTCATTTCTCCATACAGCAAGGTTAGGAAATAAAGCTGTTGTAGTGTGTGTCTATCATTAACAGCTGAAACAAGAAGGATGCTTTACCCAAGACCTGTCTATACACCATTGTATGCACTGCTCTATTCCTCAGGATCGTGAGGAGGCAAAGAAGATTCATACAAAGGCAGGGCTACCATTTTTTGAGGTGTTCATTCACGCTCCTCTTGAGGTGTGTGAGAGCAGGGATGTGAAAGGACTTTACAAGAGGGCTCGTGCTGGAGAGATAAAAGGTCTGCGACACAGTTGCAAACGTTCTCTCAATTTTTTGCAAGCCATGCCTCTCAGAGTTACTTGTAATGATAAACCAGTTTCCCAGATATTGTGCTGTCGTATTTAACCGAAAACAATCCTGGTAGGGTTTCAATGGCATTCTGTGTTTTTTACATTTGTTGCCAGGTTTCACTGGGATTGACTCAGAATATGAGCGTCCAGAAAACCCAGATCTTGTACTGAAAACTGGTGAACTTTCAGTGGATGAATGTCTCCACCAAGTCTTGGAGCTGCTTCAGGAACAGGTGGGTGTGACGTTCAATATAGACTTTTGGGATAGAAAGACGTTACACTGTCAACACTGTATTTCACTGCTTTGTACTTGTCATCCTTTTTATGTGTCAAGTGCTAATACCTCTTGGAGTTGACATTCAAACTACTGATTTAAGTCAACATAGTCAAGGACTTGGCCAGAATAGATCACAAAACGCCACCATTAAAGGAATGTATAAGTGATGAGTCTCTCTTCACTGTAGCGGAAGAACAACATTAATGTCAGTCTGTTCTAAAAAGTAATGTAAAATAAGGTATTCTCTTGCTTTCTGTGACACTTTGATCCACAGGATGCATAACCAGTGTGGTCACAGATACAGAGTTCACAACAGTGAACAGCTCATTTGACAAGCTCCAGCCTTGTCAAATGAGCTGTTGCTGATAACGTAAATGATCCAATACATAATATTTTATTACGACGACAGTGAGGCACAGGTGACTTAAAATTGAAAAGTGCTGCGTCAGTATGAGTTTGTGAGATAGACATATTTTACATGTTGAATCCTTTTCCCAGAAGTCTGTGACTTGGAATAACACCTTAATAAAAAAATTACTACAGTACATACTGTACATGTGGTAAATATCAGGTGGGATGACAAACCCCTAGTTTCTAGAGAGGTAATTAAACTAGTTATTTGAGAGTGCCAACTTCTACAAACTAGTGAAACAAAATCCTCGGCAAACAGGAAACTATTTCCGTGTCATGTCAAAACATCTCAGAGTTACTGTTGATCTGAGGTGTGTCTGCAATGTTTGTCAGAATTAAAGTAGGTCCTAAAGCATCTGCTCATCCCATAATGGCAGATCTCCAGATCTGTTTTCCATGTAGATGTAACCTTTTCACTTTCACAGATACAGCCAAGTCTAAAAAAGTTATATCATGTTGTTCAATTCATCTTCTTGAGAAGATATTTTACATTATCTTCTCTTCTCTGGTTACACAAGTCTTGGATCTGATGCCAAATAGCTTAAGATGTTTTCGAACAGCTTTCAATTTACTTACTAACTTACTGTACTATGATTATAGCGTAGTGTAGTGTTGTTGAAGGATTCACAAGTGCAAAAACACCTGAAAGGGATCGCGACGTGAACGCTCCTTCAGTGGCCCCCGCTATGACTATACATTTCATGCTCTATGACAGTACATTTCATGTACTATGACAGTACATGAAAAATTTGGATTAGATTGAATACACAACCTCACAGCTTGATTTGAAAATGTTGGTAAAAACTTGTCGATGTTGATTAAAAAAAAAAAAAGCATAAATTGTATGACTGAACTAAGAGTGATGACCTAGCAAGTAACCACACTACATTAAGACACATTCAGACAATCGATGTATCAGTTAGGCGATAGATCAATTGGTCAACGAATAAAAATGCCACTGAAGATAAAGTTAATTTTGCAGCTTTATATATATTTTATTGCTTTCCATGTAAAAATGCCCATTGCTCTCTGCTCAAGCTTCTCATTATGAAGATTTGCTCTTTTTCTTGTTGGTATATAAAAATTAAATTAAATAACTTTGGAGCTGTTTGTTGAACAGTTGTTTGGACAAAATAAGTTATTTGAAGAAGTCATGTTGTGAAGGGTATTAAACTTTTTTTATTTTTACCTTTTTAAATTTTGTACACTTATCTTATTATTTGATTAGTAAAGAGATGAATCATCAGATGAAATGATGAGGAAAGTACGCTCACACACAATTCCATTACACAAAGCATGCAACTATAACATTTTTTCTTCCTCTTTTCTCTTCAAAAACAGAATATTGTACCAAGTGAGGTAATGGAGGAGCTGCATGAACTATATGTTCCAGAGAACAAGCTGAATCTTGCTATATCTGAAGCAAATACAATTCCTGCCATCAGCATCACCAAGGTAAGCCAGCATCGCAGTTTAGGCTTCTTTTTATCACACAGCAAAAGCACAAGAGGTTCAGTAATGAACATGACACAGAGACATTGGGAATAAGCTCATAAATAATCCCGACAATTCAAAGAACTACGTACCGCTCAATTATGAAATTATGTGGGTACTTCTACTGGGTAATTGTAAAACCAACCAGGCAAATATCAGTCTGCTTATGTTGTCGTAATATTGTTCAGAGCTAAGTATTGTTTCCAATAAAATAACTTCATGCAGTTTGTATATCATAACAGTACAAGCAGCATGTATCAATCAGTGAAGGGAAGCTGACTAAGTACATGAAATATCCCCAGAGGATTTTCTGAAGATGGTAGGTAACACACAGGTGCAGTTCAATATCACTTGTATACAAATGCATTAATAAATAGATTTATTTCCTAAATTATATGTCTGCCATTCGCTAAAGCAGCGGGTTATTTCATTCTCAGTTGTGAGCAGTTGAAGTTCACTTTGTCACTTTGTTTTTAGGTATAGATAATTTCTTCATTTGCACTTTGTGTGGTTTGTTACCAAGACATAATGGTGTGGCGTCTTAACTACCGGCTATTTTGGAAACTACCCATACTTCAACCTGTTATTCGAGATCTTGATTTGCCCATGTTGTTATTAGGGATATTAAAGATGCAAAAACATTGACCATAAATACACCAAGAGATTGTTGTAGTTAAAGCACAGCACAATGTGTTTGTCCTTTCTTTTGACCTTTCCGTGTTCCATTCCACATCTGTCACCTGCAAATCTTCTTCAGTGCGGTTGACGATTATGCTAATATTTGCACAACATGAAAAGCTTATCTGAATTGCAAACATTTGTTAAACACTCTACAAATGTCGCTAGTATAGTGGTGTTTTTGTTTTGTACCCACAGATAGATCTACAGTGGGTGCAGATATTGGCAGAGGGGTGGGCTAGCCCCCTCAAGGGTTTCATGAGAGAGAGAGAGTTTCTTCAGGTCTTACACTTTGGAAACCTGCTTGATGGTGAGACATGAATGCATCCACTGCTTGATATCTGTTTCTCATGTGCAAGTATTTTATTCATTATGTTTTACTAACCAGTTTAACCAGTCATCCTGTTATTTTGTACTTAACGCTTATTAATTCTTATTTCCATATCTTATCCATTTAATCTCATTATTTATTTAATTTTACAATGACTTCAACTTTTGATTACTAACTCGATTAATCATAACCTCAAATGAACTTGTGGTATTCATGTGTTACATCTGATATATTATCCTAACTAGTGGCACTGAACATGAAGTGTATTTTTGTAAATAGCATTCAAATTTGTAAATGATATTTGCTCTGTGTGGTTGAGATCACTTCATGCTTCTCTGTTTCAGGTGGGGCCATCAACTTGACTGTTCCCATTGTCCTACCTGTTAGCACTGAGATCAAGGAGAAGCTGGATGGCTGTGCAGCAATAGCTCTTGAATACCAGGGGTCACGTGTGGCTATTCTCAGAAATGCCGAGTTCTATGAGCACCGTAAAGAGGAACGCTGTGCCAGACAGTGGGGTACCACATGCCCACAGCACCCTTACATTAAGGTAATGAGATATTTATGATACATTGTATTTATTTCTAAGTCAATCACATGATTGCAGTGCACTTTAAAATGTTGGGCAACATAACATTACAATTTATTAGTACCGTAATAATTGTAGGTACAACCACCCATTTTTATTTTTTATTTAATTAAGAACAATTGAGAACAGGTTCTTATTTACAAATGCAGTGGCCCTTAGAGGTGTGGGGGTGGAGAGGAAGGCTGAAATAAACACAAAGTTATACATTATACAGAAAATATAAAGAAAAATAAATACAATACAAAAGAGAACGAAAGCGAGCGAGAGAGAGAGAGAGAGAGACAGAGAGAGAGAGAGAGAGAGAGAGAGACACTCATCAAGTGAGTCCACAGAATTCAACTGGGAATCTCTGTTTGTGCAGATGGTTATGGAAGGAGGTGACTGGCTGGTCGGTGGAGAACTGGAGGTCTTAGAACGAATCAAATGGAACGATGGACTTGACCAGTACCGCCTTACTCCACATGAGCTCAAGCAGAAGTTCAAGGACATGAAAGCAGGTTAGAAAATCTAATGTGCTCACACAGGTATAGTGAAACGATCAGTTAACTGAAGATGACACACAGATTGCTGTAAGTCACTACAACTGGGAGTTTTGAAAACATTCCATAAATCTTATAGGCACGGAAGCCGGTAACAGAATCAGCAATGTGTTTAGCAATACCCCATTTGTCTTTCAGAGGAACTTGTCAAAGGACCAGATGAAATAAAAGGGTAAATTTAAAGTTGCATGGTATGCGATTTGTGTTCAGTGAATAATGATGGCAGACAGTTGCATAAGGATCAGTAATGAGTAAGGATGTGTGATCACTTGGTTTTACTCTCAATTACACATCACTATGCAATAAAACACAAAATCATGAGTTGTTTTTCAGTATTCTTTTGCTTTTGGGTTTTGTTGCTGTTGCAAGTATGTTGTGACGGCCACTTCAATCATTAGGCTGACAATATTCTGTAGTTTCTCATTGCTAAAGAAAAGAAGGAAGTCACCAGGCCAGCAATGTGGATCATAGTTTTTAATAGTTTGTGAATATTATAGAGCTCTGTATCTATGTCTTAACAATTTGAAAAATATGGGATATCAACAGACTTATTCTTTTCATGAACAATTTACAAGCCATGTGATGGAAAGTAAAACCATTTGAGGTATGTGAAAGAGAGTTTGAGCATGTTTGCTGTGACAGAAACACGATAACCTGCATGTATTTTGACCTGCACACGTCGTTTGTTCCTCTGAACTGCATTGCTACCACTGTTACAGCAAATACTGCGAAGTGAACTTATTTGTCTGCTTCTACGTGTTCCCCCTCCTTAGATGCAGTATTTGCGTTCCAGCTGCGTAACCCGGTTCACAATGGTCATGCCCTGCTCATGAAGGACACCAAACGCCGTCTGCTGGAACGAGGCTACAAGAATCCCGTCCTCCTACTGCACCCGTTGGGTGGCTGGACCAAAGACGATGATGTGCCTCTGGCCTGGCGGATGAAGCAGCATGCTGCTCTCATGGAGGATCACGTACTGGACCCAGCCAGCACCATCATCGCCATCTTCCCCTCACCGATGATGTATGCAGGACCCACAGAGGTGAGGCGTAGGGTTAGCTTATGGTTTAGTCTGACTTAATGATGCATCTACTATATTTATTGTTTAGTGGTTTAGTGGTATGCTTGATTGGGTGTTAACCTGTGTCCCTTCTAATTTCTCATCAGGTTCAGTGGCACTGTAGAGCAAGAATGGTTGCTGGAGCAAACTTCTACATTGTTGGCCGGGATCCTGCAGGCATGCCTCACCCAGAGACCAAAAAGGACCTATATGAAGCCTCACACGGGGCCAAGGTGCTCACCATGGCTCCGGGCCTCACCTCTGTGGAGATCATCCCCTTCAGAGTAGCTGCCTATAACAAACTTAAGAAGCAAATGGATTTTTTCGACCCAGAAAGGTGAGTGTAGATATTCTTGTCAATTACAATCAACATTATGTTGCTTTGAGTACCCGAAAAATTAAGAGCTTTCACTAAGGTAAAATATTTCATAATTTATTTGCTTGAGTACACACCCTCCATCGTGTCTGTATTCCCCACACATGCTGTTTACTTGACCAAACAGCTACTAGTACAGCTACTACTGCTACTTTAAGTGTCATTTTCTTCAACTGAAACCTGTAACTGTTCAATGAGTTTCTGTTACATTCTCCTTCAGACTTTTACTAACACAAATGTGTTACTGTTCAGAAAACTCCCCAAAAACTAAATGTAGTCTAACTCCGGATAACCAACTGTCTCCACTTTGTAATCTGTACCTCTACTTCATTCCTCCTCGTCTAGACGTGATGACTTTGAGTTCATCTCTGGCACCAAGATGAGGAACATGGCTCGGAATGGAGAGAACCCTCCGGATGGTTTCATGGCCCCTGCAGCCTGGAAAGTGTTGGTCGAATATTATTCGTCCCTTCACAAGAATGAGTAATCAGCGAGAAACTCACCGATGAACAGCCTTATCTGACACGATTACACTGGGTTCTTAAAGGAGATGTTTTAGACTGTTTTATGCAGTTTGAGTAGTGAATTTAGTTTCCAAGAAATAATTTATGGTCATTCTGACGTGGGGGAAAGGGGTACATCTTCACCAAATCAACATTTATATATTCCTACATAATTATATGCTTTTTAAATCCGTTGATATATTAACTTATACTATTTTAATAAATAAATTAATTGCAACATGAAATCCTCTTTTTTTGTAGTGTAGGAGCACAAACCAAGTCAGGGAAATCTTTTTTGATATATGCATCTAATTTTATGAAGGAGTCGTGAAAAAAACAACATAATTTCATGGCAGTTATTTCACTTGAATTATCTGTATGACGTATGAATACGTTTTTTCCCCCCAATTTCCACACTATCTTCGGAATCTGTTGCATGTCCTATGTTTAACTTATATTTATGTTTCACATTCATGTAATATGCAACATAAACTTCCTGAAATACTGTGAAAGTGCATTTCTCTCAAAATTCAATATTTGTAAAACAGCACTTGAACAGAAATTTGTTTTTGTCGGATGTCTGTTTGTGTGTGTGACTTTCTGAACTGGGCATGTACTACATAAAATAAAAACCACAATTGTAGAAATTACACATATAACAAATGCAAAAATAAAGGACATGGTGTTACAAATCATTGGTGTGTAATGAGATAATTGTGTTAAGAAGATAATAAGTACCTTTTTCTTCAGTCTGTGAAAGGTACATCTTACTGTATCAAATTCGCTTTGATACAGTAAGGGTGGATTTGCAAAAAATACCAAAAGTCCAATGCTGCCATCTACTGGCAGAAACTGGTTAGGCATAAAGACCTGAAAATGCTTAAATATTTGTCAAATGGCACGTTGAATTTTTCTAACGGGGGTACGATTTGAAAACTATATACATAGCTATAGGGCTCACTGAGACCAAAAGATTGTCCTCTGTTTCTGCCGGTTCTTCAAGAAGAATCTGTTAAATGTTCCGGTCAGTAGAGAGTGAGATGGATCAGCAGCAGTCAAAAGCAGCACTGAAGATGCTGTTTAAGATCAATACCCTGTTATGTGTGTCTGCAGTGTAAAAATTGGGAATTTAGCTCTAGACTAGCAGATAAAGAAGTTCCCGAGAGTCTTTCATTCTTAACAAGTGGTGAGTTAACTTGGGGGACTTTAATTTTTTTTTTTCCATTTATTAAACTACAAGTACTTACATTGTGGTGAGATGTTCTTCCACAGTTAAGAGGACCAGTCGCCCCCCTGTAAGAGGTAGATTTCTAATTGGCATCACATGGGATGAGATGATTTAATCTGCGATGTTCCAGGTAACCTCATTTAAATCTGCTGAACAGGACCGTCAGTGCTTACATAAAATCTCCAACTATACTGCGCTACTGCAATATGATAAGTCACTAAGATGTGACCAGGATATGTCCTAGTGCTTGTAGTTCACAAGTTTATTATTTCACAATCGCTTTTTAACATCCATAAACATGATGTCATTCTACGGGAGCACACAGATGTCCAGAAATGGGTAGTAGATACTGAATTCCGAGATGTTTAAGTGGTTATTTCAGTTTTTTTGTGTGTTTCGTCAGAACTTGTTTGCATCGCCACACATGCAAAAAAAATAATTATTCTAACATGGTGGAAAATGTTTGTACTGCAACAAGTTTTTGTTTCGACTTTCAATTAGTTTCCCTAAAATGTCTGTCATGCGTATGAAAATGTAATGACACCAAAATTTCCTACACACCAAGCTTTCATATTGGTTTCCTTGTTTCATCTAATCAACTGTAAGAAAATAAAATAAAAATAAAAAACGTCTGTGCCATTCAATCACAAAACAAAAAAATCAGATAGTCATTTATTTTAATTAATTATTTATTTTATTTTAATTTTAATTTTATTTTTCATATTATGATTATTCATATCATTAATACTATTCATATTTGTAGTCTTGCTATTACTATTCATATTCGTGTTGTTAATGTTATTATAGTGTATCAATAAGAAGAACGTACATTTTCTGTCATCGATGTCTGTGGCTCACAGTGAACTGTGTTAGTAATATTTCGGATTCATTTGAGGAGACTGTGTGATGAACACAATGGATGTGCAGTACTGGATACTGTTATTTAATTGTAAATTCAAAAGATAGATAATGGATTTATACATTTATTGTATTTATGCGTTTCATATAGCCTGAAATAACGGTTTTAACCACGAGAAGTGACATTATGTTGGAAACTTCCCTAATTACAGACACACGTGATCATTTTGACAGAAGGGAACGTCGCATGTAGATTCACTTTATCCTTCCGCCACGGGCACGAAATAGCTCTATTTTTGCTATTAAAAACGTTAAAACATTTTTATTTGTCCGTATTTTGTATGTGAGATCAAACATGTACTATTTGATACATTTTTGTTGATGTTGCATCTGCATGATTTGATCGATCTGTGGAACTATATACCATAGGCGGTGGGATATTTGTTCTAAAATCCCAGCCTGCTCTACCTTCTTTTTTCCTTCGGTGGAGGCCATGATGGGAGCCTGAGAGTTCAGCTGGAGCGAGTGGAAAGAGAAAAGAAGATGATTCCACGGGACGGAACTGTCAAGCTCATCTCTGCAAATTTTTATTAATTGCATAATCTATGTTAAATTAGGTGGAGACTGTCACTTTTTTCATGTGTTTTCTTGGCAATCAGTCGATGACAATGTTGAACCGTTAGGAGGCTTTTTGATCGAAAAGGAGGGTAGCATTAGCTATTGTTGCTAGCTAGCTAGTTAGCTAGCGAGCTAGCTACGTCTAAGTGATTGGATACGGGTTTTTGGAGTCGTTGAGTTTTGTCTTTTCGCTGTCAATCGCAGCTCCTGCGATTGAGCCACCGACCAGAGCCTTGTCTGACGTTCAAAGATTTTCCTGAGGACAACTGCATGTATTTTCTTCGGGAGTGTTTGCGAGACGAATTGCAGGATTGAGAAAGTCGGGCCTGCACGGAGGAGCAGAGCAAGGCCCGTCTTTATGGTCCAAAGGAAGCCTGTCTAATCCTGACTACAGCTACTGCTAGCTTTGCTGGCTAGCACGTCTCTACGAGGACCTGCAGATTTCATAGAGCAGTCGGAGACCTAGAGCAGACCAAGTGACTGCCACATACACGACCTGACACTCAACAGTAAAAATCTTGTTTTTCCATCATTGATACCCTATAGACTCCTGTCACCTTCTACAATGGCTGCTATTATAAAAGAAATGGTCAGCCGGAACAAAAGGAGGTATCAAGAAGATGGGTTCGACCTGGACTTAACATGTATCCTTTCCCGTGTTTTTCTAATTTCACAGAACGACCAGATATCGACTAATAACATGGAATTGATGCGTTATTAATGTTGGCGGAACAGTAACCAGAAATGTCTGTGGAGTAACGAAAGACGGTTAGCTTCCCTGCTATTTAGCTTCTGTGCTAGTTGGTCATATAGCGCAGCTGGACTGTCATCCAGCATGCTTGAAAGATGGTGGATCTGTCAAACTAGCACGAATTGGTGTCAGTCAAATCCAGAAGGAAAGTTATTGTTAAAAACTAAATTTATGATTTAAAAACGACAGGGGCTTTGACTGGCACCTAATGGTGGACCTGGCCTGAGGTTGAGAAATTCAGGATCATTAAATCAGTTTTTAAGGCAGATATACAGAATAGTGTTTTAATTAAAAGTCTGTCTACTTACACACCCACAACAAATTTAGGATTTTAGTGAACGAAGGAATGGAGAAACAAGCATCAGAAACGAGCATCATTGATGATCATTAAGCTTAGGCTTACCTGTGTGAATATTCAGCTATTTCCTTTACAGTATTTATGTAGCTTTTTTATTCATTTGCTTAACAAATATTTCATTTAGTAGTATTTGGTCTGGTTCCTTAGTGTAGTCGTTCTGGTCTGGTTCCCTAGTGCTGTAACATGTAAAAAAAACGTGAAATTGGTCATTTAATCATTGTTTTTTTTGCTGAAGATAAAACAGTAGCTGTTGTCATCACCATTGAAACGCACAACCAAATATGTGACAGTGCTGGGAGAATTAACAATAATAACAATGAAAGTTATTAGATTCTGTCAGATTCTGTAAGGCATATTAAAATAAACAAATGCAGAGTAATTGTGAACATAAATTGCACTGAATAATGACACATTAACTTGTTTACTTTGAGTAGATTTTAATCCCATGTTGTCACTATAGATATCAAAGAGCTGAGTTCAGGCAGAACTGGTGTGTATTTGTATGTACATTGATGAGATATGTGCATCACTGCAATGAAAAAAAAATCCTCGCTAGGTTTTAAAATGTGGTGAAACTGGTGTCATGATTTGTCAGTGGCAGGAGTCCTTTGAACCTCTACAGTACTTATGTTTGCAGATCTCCAGGACCATGCCTTTTTAAAAGTGGCGTTGGAGCTAAAGGTCTCATCTTTTGTAGATGTAGGCCCTTTGGAATTACCTCTATCATTTTTGGCATGGTGTCTAATAATATTGAGGGCTCTCTCCAGTTATGTAATGCTGTATCGCAGTTCTGGGAATTGACCTCAAAATAGTTACCAGTGATCTTGTATCAGCACTGCCAGCTGAGTGCTCTCTCTTTCCCTCACAACCCACCACCTTTCTTTTGCTCTTTTTCTTCACTGTTCCCACTCTAATTCTGCCTCCCTCTGCTTACCCCCTTTCCTCTGCTCTCCTCCTTTCCTGTTCTCCCCACCCCCTCCTTGCTCAGTGTTTGCCGGTTCTCACTCTCCCTTTTTCCCTTCTCTTGCTCTCAGTTGTGGATTTGGCATGTGCATAGAGCTGAGGCAGGACTGGCTTAAAGAAAAGGCATGCCTGAAACGTCAGACCCCCCCACTCCACACACACATGCAGACACACACACATATGGGGGTCCCGTATGTGCATTGCCTTTCCTTCCAGCTGCAGAGACCATGCCTTGGGCTCAGGCTCTCTTGGGAGCTCTGGTCCTTTTTAAAAACACTTATGATAGACTTGACTCGGATCTTTATGCCATTAGTTACAAGGCTAAACGTTGTAGCCCATCACATAGCCTTTGGCTTGTTATTGGGCCTTTGATACAGGGTTATATCCAGGGTTCCATTCAAGATTGACATTAGTTATTTTTTCCAAAAATTATAAAAACTACATTACTCTTAGCATATGTCAACATTTTTTGTGCTAGCAGACTTACGAATCAGTGAACTATGTGTGTGCTATGAAAAGACTTGTCCTTGTGCTTTTGCATGTTTAAGTACTTGTGTGTACATTAGCAAAGTTGAGAACTACAGTGAGTAAGAACAGATGTGTATGTCAAACTTTTCTAACTTTGTAAAATGTGATTAAACGGTGAAAAAATAATAGCCAGCTCAAAATGAAGATGTAGCCAATTAGAATTAGTCAGTTTATTCCTGACAGCACGGCACAGGAAGTGTAACAAAAGGTTGCCCTTTAGTCAGTGGTTAACCTGAAATCCAGCAGCTTATTTTGATGAGCAGACTTCAGATACAGGTAGGCGTGAAGCACAGCTTCAAATACATAGATGTCTGCTCAATTATTCTTTTCACAGCAACAGGCCTTCATGTGCCATTCTAAGATTTTCTAGATGTCACTGTATAGTCGGTCTCGACTTTTCCCACTACCATCCCAACACTGAAATGGACAACCTCATCAGATCATGTAAGGCAGTTCTAGCCTGGTCTGTAAAGTTTCTGAATCGTTGTTTCTTGTCCATCATTAAATATCTAATTGCATCCTCTTCAGAATGTGCATTGTGAAAGCCATATCACCAAGGATATTTCATGGGGTTCTTTGTTTTCTCCTTATGATTCTTTATGTTGCTGGTGTTCAATCTGTCAGATATCCAAATTGGTTCGGGCACTCTTGAAAGGGAGCGATGCTTAACATTTGCAATCCTCCTAATATAACTGGCCTCTAAAAATAAATACAGGTCAAGGAGCTGAGGCTCACATGTGGACCTGGCTCGTGCAGTACTGCTGTTACTCGGTCCTCTGCTGGTTTCTTACTGTCAGGGTCATCTGTCACAACACACACTGATCTGCACCCCCTCCTCTGTGTTCCCATTTGTTCTCTTATTGGTATTGGCTTGAACCTTTTGACATTCCGCTACATGTTTCTGCATTCTACTTGTACTCTAAAGGTGTTGAAAGCATATAGACCAACATGATCTTCAAGGTAAAGATGCCTCAGGTGCCTCAGTAAATTGCCTTGACTCTTGCCTGTATAAGATATCTACCCCAACATCATTGCTATGGGCTTTCCTGCAGAAAGACTTGAAGGCGTTTACAGAAACAATATAGATGATGTAGTACGGTGAGTTGTCTTTTGTTTTAAATGTGTCGTTATAGAAAGGACAAAGGAAACCAAGAATCCACTTTTGACAAGATTTTACAGATTGTGTATGGAACACATAACTTGAATAGTCATATGTTGTTAAGATTATTTAAGGAATTAAATATATAAAAATAGCTCCCTTTTATTGGGATCCCTTGGGAGACCCCAGATAATCCCTCTTTGACATCAATGGAACTGATATATTTTCTTCCTGATTGTGTTCTTTTGCAAACAGGTTTTTGGATTCAAAGCATAAAAACCATTACAAAATCTACAATCTGTAAGTGTTCCCCAAAATCTTCTCTGTTCACTAATTGATGTTGTTTGTGCATCACGTAAATGAATTGTTTGTCCTTTTCAGCTGCATAGAAAGACACTATGACGCTACCAAATTTAACTGCAGAGGTAGGTGGATTTTTTGGGATATAGCTCTTTACCCCTCTTAAAAATGCATTTCAGAAAATGGCCTGTCTTTCTCCCCAACTTCTCTGACCTGTCCAATTTTTCCCCCTCCACCGGTTACATCTTTACATGTGCCTGCAACCTGTCATGCATCAGTTGCACAGTACCCCTTCGAAGACCACAATCCTCCTCGGCTGGAGCTAATTAAGCCGTTTTGTGAAGACTTGGACCAGTGGCTCAGCGAGGATGACAATCATGTGGCGGCCATCCACTGTAAGGCAGGGAAGGGCCGTACTGGAGTCATGATCTGCGCCTATCTCCTCCATCGCCGTAAATTCAATGAGGCCCAAGAAGCTCTTGAATTTTATGGTGAAGTCAGGACAAGGGATAAGAAGGTGAGATTTATTGATAGCTACTATGTCCTTACAACTCTTTATCACTGCTTCTCATAATTGTTTTCTTTGTGAATTATTCAGTGCATATTTTCTTTGATAATTCAAGTATTGTGAAAATTTTGAAGTTTATTATCTGTCACAATTCCATTGTCTGTAAAGATTCAGGCGAAAGGAGCTGGTCTTCAGAAATATTTTATTGTTCATGGCAACAAACACAAAAGAAATCAGTTGTACCTAAACTCTAATCATCATTTCTGACCATGCAGGGAGTGACGATCCCGAGCCAGCGGCGCTACGTCGTCTACTACAGTTACCTACTGAAGAACCATCTAGAGTACAAGCCGGTGCCGCTGCTCTTCCATAAAATGGTGTTCGAGACTCTCCCAATGTTCAGCGGGGGCACCTGCAGTGAGTCACACTCCTGTTCAACTTTAACTCCAGACCATGATGTGGGCATGCATAGCACTGTTCAAATAGAGCGAGAGCCTCGGATGTATTGTGCACTGTTGGCCTCACCCACGCTGCAGTTGAGCACCACAGGGTCATCTGTTGTAGACTCGCTGCGGGTTTATGAAACCAAGGAAAAATGTAGCTGATTTTTCTACATTATGGTAGTTTGGACCTTTTGACTGACAAGTTCAGATTCTTATTGATCTATAAGGTAGTCCATGTTTTCTATACTCTATGAAATTAAAAATGCACCACTCAATCCTCACAAATTTGTTGAAGCAGATGGTGACAAGAAAAAACAACCCATATATTAGTGTTTTTTAGCATTCAGTGATCATCTGACTTAAACCAGCAACAAAAACAAAAAGAGATGGGATTTTAAAAACAAAAAAACCCCATAACCACCATAATTTTCTGTCCTGACACTCCTGGAGCCTACAACATTACAATCAGAAAGTAGTGAGTTTGTCTCAGCTTTGATTGTATTAATAGTTACACAGATGTGTTACACACCCTATGTAATGCTGTGCTGTAATGATGGCATGCAGCTCTTTTGTCAGGAAGTACCTTCAGTGCAGTAAAATAATTAAATATTTTGGTCAGCAGATTATTTGAATGCAGAATCGCAGCACTCGAGCGTTAATAAGTTTGTGGTCTTATTTTCAGTCACTCAATTCTGAGTATTTTCTCAACATTGCTGGTTTGAGTGCCCTCAAATGGTCCAATGGTGTGAAGAATTTTACATTGTGATTCATTGTAAATCAGGTCTCACATTTCCAAGCTACAATTTCTTGCTTTTTGTCAAAATTTTCTGACTCTGTATATGTTACTGAACAGGATAACAGTTTAAAAGCTGTTGTTGTTTATGGTGTTTATCTTTATTATGTTCAATTATTATGCTTTACTTGTGTCTGAATTTGTCAGGAAAAAGCACATCTTCTTCCTTCACTGCTGCCGCTTCTTAAACCCTAACGCCTGACTGAGCTGAACAGCTACAACTGTATTGATCCTTCTTTCTTCCTAACTCTCACATTTAAAAAAAAAAGAACTCAAAAGGCCCTATTCTGAGTTTGACGTCTTAATGTATATACATTCACACATCACCCTTTTCTTGCCTGAGGTGTCAGTTCACCTCAGCAATAATAAAAAAAAGGAGCAGCTAGCTTGATGTTAATTTTGAAAACAACTCAATGTCAGTTATTTTCTTTGATAAATTCACCAAAAGGGCATTGTTTTTGTAGTCTAAGGTCCCTTTTTTTTGTCTTTCCCCTTAAACAACATGCTAGGTCTTATGTTGAATATACACCTTCACTTTAAAGCCACATAGTGTCTTGCTGTTTTAGGAATACTTGTGTAGATGCAAATATTGGTGTAGTGCTCTTGTGTTTGTGCCTGCTGTGCTGTCAAGCCCCTGCCAGGCCTGCCAGGCCCGTTTGTGATGATCTCCTTTTTTCTCTCTAAGGGGACAGTACTGTTAAAAACAGGAGCGAGCCGACCCCTCAGGGCTTCAAGAAAGGGAATTGGCATTGGGGTAAATGAGCCTTTTATCCATTATTGTAATTATATCACTTATTTTGTATTGATATGGCCCCAGAGATCCACCATGTAGGAGTGGTCTAAAGCAGACAGGAACTAGCTAACAGATTTATTTGATGTCCGAGTCAACCCCACCTTGACAGGGGATAAAAAAGTTTGTAGTTCTATATGCAATGTGTGGCGCTGGTCCAAGACCAAACCGGGACTGTCTGTCAGAATAGGGTCCTGTGTCTGTGATTCTGGGTATCTTTGGGTGTTATATTTTATTGTCTCTTACTTTCCCTTTCTCCTCTTTAATTTTAATAATAAGTTTTTGTACTTACTCAGTTGGGGGTTGGGAGTGGTGGTGATAGTGTGCTGTCGCCTTTGTCAAATCTATGTAATAACACTGGTAATCCTGCCTTGTTCTCTTAATTCATGTCTTTGTCACATTTTCCTTGTGTTTTCTACCTCTGCCACTCACAAATATCACCAATATCCCTCCCTGTGCGACGTCAATGCTCTTTACAGATCCCCAGTTTGTGGTGTACCAGCTGAAAGTGAAGATTCACACGTCGAACCCCGCTCACACACGGCGTGAGGACAAGCACATGTTTTTCGAATTCCCCCAGCCGCTGCCAGTCTGCGGAGACATCAAAGTGGAGTTCTTCCATAAACAGAATAAGATGATGAAGAAGGTAAGTTGTGTGTGTGTGTGTGTGTGTGTGTGTGTGTGTGTGTGTTTTGGGGGCTTCATTGTGGCTCCACTTGATTGTTCTCGACAGATCTTTTGGTCCATCTGGTGATGGTCCTCAATATTTCTATTGTCAGTGGACATGTGACTTTGAAGCATTTTATCACTAAGTTGGCTATCAGCAGCTGTATTTTGTTTTATGCTCATCATCCTGATGCTTTTTGAAGGTTTGGAGTACAGCTACAATTAATTACTGTTTCCATAGATACATGTAACTTTTGGTGATTGAGACTATATTGAATTTCCTTTGGGATTATTAAAGTATATATCTACTATAATTTTTTTCTGGCAAACTATAATAATTTCCTTTACCAGCCTTTACACAGAATTTAACTATGATTTCCACTTCTACAGTATTAGTTATTTTCTCCATAGCATATATCAAAACCTATGCACACTACTCTGGCATCACTAGCATCATGTACAGGTATTTGTAGGTTCAAAGATTTGTCATCTTTGTGAAATCAGACTTGTGAAGAAAAACAAAAAATGTAAAATAATGCATAAGTTAACAGGGTTGAGCTCATGTACAAATGTAATTAAAAATTTGTTTCATTTGTATTTTCCTGAATTTCTCATCACCTCTTCCTTTATCACCACTGACCTCCAGGACAAAATGTTCCACTTCTGGGTGAACACCTTCTTCATCCCTGGACCAGAAGAGAGCAGGGACAAGATAGAGAATGGAGCAGTTAACAATGCAGAGTGCCAGCAGGTGGTACTGGCAGCAGGTCAAGGCCAGCCACAAAGCACCGAATGCAGGGACAGCTGCAAGGAAACCGGCAGGGAAAGCGACAGGGACTACCTCATCCTGACGCTCACTAAGAATGACTTGGACAAGGCCAACAAAGATAAAGCTAACCGCTACTTCTCACCAAATTTCAAGGTAAAGATTTAATTTAGATACTAGCTGGATAAATTGTTTGTAACCTGCAAATATATTATTGAATCTGTATTTTTATGGATGCACCTGTAGCATTTGTTGTTGTTGTCTCTTTTCAAACTGCCCAGACTGAACTTGTCTTAATGTGCAATTCCAGGTGAAGTTGTATTTCACAAAAACCGTGGAGGAGCCGAATTCTGAAGCGAGCACTTCAGCATCTGTCACCCCGGATGTTAGCGACAATGAGCCAGACCATTTTCGATACTCTGACACCACTGACTCTGATCCGGAAAATGAACCTTTTGATGAAGAGCGTCACACGCAAATCACAAAAGTGTGAACTCTTTTTAAACAGGAAAAGAAGAAATTATACACCAGAAAAAAAGGAGAAAACTTGAATATAACTCAAAAGAAGAACCTTTGTCCCTTCCTTCCCCCTGATGGCAATAGAATATCACCATGTCAAATGCCAATTATAGGGAAAAAAAGATAAATATCCTGACCAATATATTGTTTTATTTTTATTTTTTTTTCCTTTGGCATGGCCATGTACCATGTGCAAGCTTTTGACACTGTTGCCCCATGGGAAAAGGTGCTGTAGCTATAAAAGTGTGTTTATATATATGTATAAATACATATATATATGCGTACACACACATACCTACATGTGTATGTGTATATACATATATACATGCATATATAACAAACTTTTTGTGTCAAAGACAATGGTAAGAGTACCACAATCAGGAGACGGGAGTTGAAGTGTGGGAGAAGTTAGACTGATATACTAGGACTATGCTGCTCCTTCTCCTGTCTAAACCAAGGCCAGTGCTGCAGTCACTTTGTTTCACTCCCTCTCTTGTTCTCCCCCCTCCCAAAACTTTTCATCTTTTACTCTCTACCCCTCCATCCTCTCTTCCTTTACTGTGAATGCTTCTTGTGCTCTTTGCAGGCTGTCTCACGTGACTTTTGGTCTTTGTGCAGTGCAAACTGCATGCGGGCAGTGGGTTGGGGGTGGGTGGGGTTATGAAGAGGCTGTGATGATGTGCAAAGCATTGCCATTCCTGTTCCCACTGTGTATACGTTAAATTATGCAGAACAAGACATCCCATGTAATTGTTAATGTTTTTTTATCCTAAGATAATAAAAGTATAATACACAAAACAGCAGGGAGACAAGTGTTTGCAATCATGTTAACACTACTGTCAAAGGATTTGGTGAATTGCATGTACTTGAATTGGCATCCATCCCTAATATATGTAATGTTGTCTTCTCTTAAAGAACGCAGCATTTAGATGTGTTTGGGGTTCCCCTGTGCTTTGAGGCTCGCTCAGAAGTGACATCAGAGAGTTCTGTGATGTTCTTTGTTCTCTGTTCGTGTAAGATGGAAAAATAATTTTACCTTACAGTTGTCATCAGACAGTGTCTGATGTAGTCTTGTTTAATACCAAATCTTAGATTGAATTTGAGCGTGCGCAGCAAGTCAGGCAGGGAAATGCATCTATGCTCTGAGCCCGCTGAGAAAAATGCTGTGAAGGTTAACATCAATATATCTGCTAGAACTGTGTTAACAGTGACTTCCTGCTTCAAAGGTCAGCGCTGCAAATACAGGGTGGGACCTATGGATGGAAGTGTTATTATTAAGGTTCAGTTGAGAGCAGCATCTCGTTGTCTACCTGTAGTATGTAAATGCAAATGAGTTTGCAACATTTTGCTTTGAAGACTTTGCTCATAATTGTAATCCACAGAATTGATCGTTTATTGAGAAGAGTTTTTAGCAGGAAGATGGGGAATTGTTTTAAGCCTTATGCAAAGCAGCAATTTCCAGAGCACAGAACTGATTAAAGAGAAAAAATAACATTTATGGCCTGAAAACAGCCAGCCACACAAGTTGTTGCTGCTGGTTGACCAAGGTGTCCCCAGTGTGTTGAGCAGAGGAGGAAAAGGTCAACAGTCAATGAGAAGAACTCAAAGCTTCGGTTTGATGGGTCTGCTCCACTTGCAGAATCATACAAATGAAAAAGTAATAGGATTAACTACCATACTACTGTTATATGAGTGGCTAGACCCTGGCTAACGAATGGCCCAGTCTCCTGATAAAAAAATAAAACATGAATTAAACATATCTTAAAAATCCCGCCCCATCTGGAAGTAGGCAGTCATATAATCCCCATCTGCTCCATTAAGACCCAGTTTGTTGATAGAGACATCAAAGCCAACCAGTGCAGTGTCAAACACGACAGGCAGCTTTTGCAAGGCCTGACAGTAAAGGGCTGAGGGGAGGGTTATTGGAGGGGGGTGGGGGTGTTTCCATCAATAATGAATGTGCTGTGCTGGGTTGAGACCATAAAGATACCTCAGCTCTCCAAAGGCAGGCGAGACTGAATCAAGCAACGGAGGCTGACTAGAGAGCAGCTCTGGAGTCGACGTTTTTGCTTTTAATCGCTCTCCCTATCATAAACACCAATAAAGAAGCGGCATCTCAAAATACAGCTTTATCTGGAACATCACTTCCTCAAAAAGATGTACTGTATATGTGCTCTGTTTGTTTTCTCATAACATTGAGACCACATTGGATTGGAGACACAAATGGAGAAATTGAGATTCTGGGGAATCGTTGCTGTATGAGGGTTGCCATACCTCATTTCCTGCCAAAAAAAAAAAAAAAACCTGGTACAGTATTAGCTTTTAAGTTGGGGAATAAATAGGATATGAGTCTAGTTCTATAAAACTTGCCCCAACACTTTTGCATAGAACAGAAACAAGCCATCCTGGTTATGTTGTATCACCAGGGAGGTGATGGAGGGCTTGAGAAGCCAAAATAGTATCTAAAGAAGATGAAACAAAAGAAACAAGCCCAATCACTTCTATTTTGAAGGTCCAGTGTGTACCTTCAAGAGGAAATAATTTCAGAAATATATTCCTGTTTGGATTTGACTCTAATCATCAGAGAGGAATTGTTTCATTACCTTTTAAGAGAGCCCTTAGTGGTAACAGCTTCTTTCTAATCTCCATACAGTAGCCCAGACCAGAAAAACCAAATCCTGGCTCTTTCATATTTTTGCCCACCATCATGAACCCTCCTGGAAAGGGAGGGGTAACATGTTCTAATGTTAACCTAGTATCTTCTAAAACTGACTAGTATTAGTGTTTAAGTTGTGCATGACTTTCATCTTTTTCATTGAAGTTTATACCCATCCAGTGGGCATGTATTGAGGTACTTGGGGGGGGGGGGGGGGGAGAGATTTAAGCATCTTAATATGACTAAATGTGGAGGTGGGGGAGTGTGATCAGGGGTCAGTCTGGCCTACTAAGAGAAGATAAACCCAAGCTGGTAACCCCATTTCCCTTCCATCTGTTGGTAGCAATTGTAGAGCATGACTGCACTCACCAGGACCTGGCAACCCATCCCCCAAACCCTCTTTCTCTGGCTCACTGCACAGCTGTGTTGCGTTTGGATTAGGCCAAGAATAAAACAGGAAGTAGAAATTAAACAAAAGCTTGAAAACACACACACACACACACACACACACACACACACACACACACACACACACACACACACACACACACACACACACACACACACAGGCAGTGTAAGTTACCAAGGCCTCTGCTGCAACACAAGTGATAGCCTGTGGAAAAAAATGCACACACCCACATGTGTAGACCATCGCACTTGCACTTAAATATACTACAGAATGAGCAAGGTCATACTTTGCCTCCCACAGGCTCACATAAGTCCAGGCAGGACTACTGGCGCAACATTTTTCTCCATGCCCACACTCATGCTCACACATATGGTCTTTTTACATGCAAAGAGCCTCTCCTTCCTTCTTCATGGTGGTCTGCTGATGAGGAAAACTAGCAAACGCTCATCAGTCTTGGAACATGCCAGTGTAATGATCTTAATATGGGAGTATTTTACTAATGGGAGTATGTGCAAACATAGTCATAAAGCATATGATTTTTGGATGAGATAAAGTTGCTCTGATTATTTTGTGTTCACTCTGATTATCAAGCTAGGTGGTTCAATAACACAGACATGTAAACACCTCCCCCCCCATCTTTTAAATGAATCCACTAAATTCAAGTTGGAAAAACACCCAGCGTTTGTTTGAACAAGATTAAGAGGAATAATAAAACAATTCCTGCTTTTATAAAGCTGGTTATTAAATTGGTTTGTGTTTCTATGATACAAAGATATTGGTTTATCTCTTGGGTAAAACTTAAAATACTTATAGTTAGCCTTTAAAAAAAAAAAAGCACCAACCCTATCCCTCGCCATGTGACGCTGCACAGGAACTATGAAGGCTGAAGTGGGAAGGAGAGGAGACGTGATTGAAAACATGCAACAGTTTATCTGGCGAGGTGCAGTTGGTGGAAATCCACTTTAGTGCTTCTCGTCATGACTTGGACCAACTTTTAATGAACATACTGTAAATGATTTCACATGTTACTCTACTGCGAAGCCCTGAGTCACCTCATGAGTCACACATACCCTGTGCGTGTGTGGATATGGATATGCCAGCATGCTCATCTGTGTGTGTGTGTTTATGTGTGTCTTCATGAATAACAGAAGCACATGGAAACATTTAGTGCTTTGCTGTCGCTACAGGCCCCTCCCCTTCCTAAACACACGCACCCACTCACACACGTACACACACACACATACACACACACACACACTGCTTGTTGCTGCTGTTGTGTGTGCCTGTTGTACTAAATTATTGTCAACATCAGGGGTAATGTACAAGGACCGAAGCATCTGCTTTATTATCAGACTCTTATATACGACAGGAATCTTAGCATGGCTGTCTGTGATTGTGAGCTGTGCTCCTGCTGAAGGGTTCTCATGTGAACTTATGCGCTTGTGAATATCTACATTCACACGCCAGAGTGTGTGCATTTATCAGACTTTACTCTGACAGGCTTTGTTCTCTACCTGACTTTTACCCTGAAATCTTAGAGCGGGCGTAATCCTCCTCCTCCTCTACCTTGCTCTCATCCCTTTCCATCTCGTGTCATCAGGAGGGTAATATGAGGCATATGGCTGCTGATGACAGTCCCTAATCCTCACGCCGATGACTGATAGTTACCCGCTCTCCCCTCATCTCCCGCTTCATCCTTGTAAACGAAGAGCAAGGGAGGGGAGATGCAAGCACATCAGCTGATTCTCTATGGTTAGCCTTCATGTCCTGTTGCTCTCTATCTGCCAGCTGAGAGTCGTCATCCGGAATGACTGATGTGAGAACGGCTGATGGACTGGACCCTTGTTAGTGTTTGTGTTGGAGAGAGTTAGGTAGAAACCCCCTCAGCTACAGTTACCCAGATTGTGCATCAGTGTCTTTACAGATGAGAATAAGGAAAGGAGTTGATGCTCATCTGTTTCCCAAGCTTCCATTCCCATCTGCAGAAGAGTACAATAATGTAAAGCTATTTTAAATTAAGATTAAATCCACTTTATTCATCCACACAATGGGGAAATTATGTTTTCCACTCCAGTTTTTTTTGTACATGCATATATATATGTGTTAGTCAGAGTACACACAAACATCATATACAGGCCCCTGAACACAATTCAGCAGTACGCAATGGACATTTCTGCTTTGTGTGTACATACTTGTACAAGCAAGTGACATATTTTCTGGGTGGGTGGTGTTAGGGTTGGTGGGGGGCTAATGGATGTCAGTCACAATGGTGGGTAAGTGTGGTCCATCTTTTCATTTAGGACCTGCCAGTCAACCAACAGTTCTACCAGCCAGAGCAGACAGAGCTTTTTAAAGTGCCTGTGATTTGACAGAATTCAGTGGGGGGAGATGGGAGGGGGGATTAGGATTAGCAGCTGTTTCCCTTCAAACACCGGGGTTGATACAGCACAGTTACACCATGCTGATGGCAAATTAATAGATGAATAGAATGAGCGTGTGCCGCTTTAGATAATGTGCTAAAGCTCCCCATTTCATAAAAAGTGAAGAAGGTGTCCTTCTCATGAACCCAGCTGTGAGGATCTCTTGTCACACACACATACTGAGTAGCAGAGAGGGGAGCAAAGGCATATTGCGGCCGTGAGAAAGGTTTAAAACATCATCGCTTTAATCTGGGAGCACAAAGCCAGATACAGATTACAGCTCTGTCTCTCAAGCGATTCCCCCACGGATCCGGTTTAGAAGACCCCGCTAACACCCTCAGAGACGAGCGCTTTTAACCCCAAACAAACACCAATAGCCATCAAATGAGAACGCACTGCAAGCACACACTTGTTATTCACATCCACTGCAACAGCAATGACCGTACCCATCCACAGCAACCAAAAACGCACATACACACACACACACACATACACAGAACCGTAGACAATCATAGATAAACACTCAGAGTTCTGTCGGTTCCACTTCAGGCAGAGACAGGAAATGGGGTTACACAGCTAACAGGTTTTGAGGAAGACATGACAATCGTTGGTGAGAGCACACAATCCCTCCATGGAACTGGGACAAGTTCTGGTTTTATTTAAGGGAGCAAATGCAGGTGTGATTAAAAAAAATCAAGGTTTTAATTGAGATCACTATTGAGATTATTATCATTATTATTATTATTATTAATATTATTATTATTATCATCATCATCCATCATGATTTAAACCATGTGCATGTTATACCTCTTGCACATGCATTTAATGTTTGTTTTATTCAGATAAAGTTTTAATTCTCAAAATTACCATGACCGGTCTTTATTGATAAAAACTTCAATCAGTAGAAAGAATTTCTACCTCTGGTATTTCCTGCATGTCTGTCTAATGCTAAACTTATTCAGTAACAAGATTGAAGTACGCTGTATAATTCACAGTATTTTCTTTAGAAATACACATCACTCATTTATATTTTAGTGGAAATATGCATTATTGAAAGCTGTCTACATTGAACAAGAACTTAACCTTAAAGTGAAACTGGAGCAAAGTGGACAGAAATGGAAAAATTGAAAAACAGGAGAATTAAAGGACATAAAATCGTAGCAGATTTGGCAGTGATTCACCCCAACAAGGACCTGAAGGGTGAGCCAGAGAGTGCATGTCCATGTCAAAGAAAATTGACAAAGACAAAAGAAAGGAAGAGGGGATAAAGCAACAGTATTGTGTTCCAACTTCAGTCTTCTTTTTGAAGTCAGAGAATAAAGATTTTTGGAAGTTCACCTTATCTAAATCGGCCTGTTCGACTCACCAACACTCAAAGTCATTCTCTGGTGTAACAGGCATGTTTTTTTATTTTGCCAAGTTTCACCCAACACTTTACCAAGGCCTCTGACTAATTAGTCTAAACCCCATTTGTGTCTTTATGTAAAGCTGATCTGTCAGAATCTTTTAACACACTTTACAATTGCCAAGCTCAACCACTCAAACCGCATGGAAAATGTCCCCACACCCTTAAATACCGGTTACATGGTCGCAAATGCATCTGTGTGTGTGTGTGTGTGTGTGTGTGGGTGTGTGTGCATGTGTCTGTGAGAGAAAGAGGCAAGTAGAGAAAGGGAGAGAGCACACCCTGATGTTTCCTGTCTCCAAATAATGACCAGTGGCTCCTATATGCATGTGTGCACTAATACAAGACAGCCTATGGTCAAGTTGCAAATCTTTACATCGCACACAACACAGAAACCTGCTGCGGGCTCCTGTGGCCCAGGTGTTAAAACACAAATGTGACACAATCAAATAAATGTCAGTAGGTCTGAGACGTGCACCACGTGTGACACTGAGCTGGAAGGGAGGAAGTTACAGTGTGAGCTAAAGTGAAAGTCGAATATATTGGACGGAGCTTAAAACTCCAGTTTTTTTGTATTCTGCATCCCTTGAAGACACTTGTGATTTAGGTTTCATCAGATTTGGGTTTTTTTTAACACAGTAATGGTTGTTTTCTGTGATGGAGAGGCATAACCGCACAATTTGAGCTTGAAAATTAACTCAGCATCACACCCTTTCCGAATGATACCGACCATGACAGAGACTTCCATCAGATAAAAGATGATAAAGTGCCTAGGTTTCCATTCATTTCCTCTGTGATTTCAAGAGAGTACATGCTCTATTATGCACCAACAATGCAAGAGTACAGGGTACAAACCAAATGCTTACAGCTCACATTACCAGGCTCTCCACCTGTCTGTGAACTACAGCTGGGGTCAAAACTGCACAAACCCTACTGTGCATTAGTGCAAAGACGCCATTTGAAGATTTATATTGGATCAAGCTCTTTAAACTGTTGTGTGATTTTGTCATTGCGAACAGTTAAATCTAAATTTAAATGTTACATTTTGCAATAAGGTTTAAAACATTTTGCCTCCAACTGTAAATGTGTAGTGTGTGTAGGTGTTCCTTAGTTGTATTTAAAGTTGATATTACGTGTAATTTGCATGTAAGTTAACTTTTGTGGTAAGTTTACACATACTCTTATATGTGTGCAAAGCCTCCAAGCACTTGCAAACATAACACACACACACACACACACACACACACACACACACACACACACACACACACACACACACACTATATATATATATATATATATATATATATATATATATATATATATATATATATATATATATATATATATATATATATATACACACACACTGTATATTGCTCACACACTGTAGGCTGTGTTGTACTGTTTGGGAGAGGGCCTGCTCTCGACCTCTGGTGCCATCTGCCAGTGACAGGGCAGAAATTCAAATCAGATGCAGTCAGATAATACACCATGTTCGCTCCATCCATTAGAGCAGCCTACAGAAATAAACTAGGTCAGACAGACCATCAGCCAGCTGTGTGTGTGTGTATGTGTGTGTGTGTGTGTGTGTGTGCGTGCGTGCGTGCGTGCGTGTGTGTGTGTGTGTGTGTAATAAGGCACATGCGCCTCTCTTTGTGTTGGGAGACAGCTATACATGTGTGGGGGATGGGTTTGGAGTTAGCAGCGAGGATTCACAACAGCCTTACTTGTGATGCTGAACACTGAACAGTCACAAGTAATGTGCAGACAAACGGTGGCTCACCCAGTCGGTGCTCCTTCATCAGTTTGAGACAGAGGAGTCACGTCTAGCTTGAAAGACAGGAGCCGGGTGACAAATAAAAGCTCTTACCCCAGGCTGAAATTAGCCACATCCAGAGTGCAACTGATAGGCAGCGTATTAAACTCCTGAAAACGAACCACCCAAGAGGGTGATGCAATGTAGAGGCAATGCTGGCGTAATATAGACAGATGCGTCCTCCTCTCTCATATCACTGCGACGCCTCTGAATTATGAATGAGGCCTGTGCAGTGCTTCCATGCAAAAGGCTTCTTCTCTTCATACTCACAACATGCTGTTGGTTTTTGTTAATGCCACAGTTTTTCATAGTCACTGTTGGTTTGAGCTAAAAATCTCAAATAAAGGTTCACACAGTATTTTCATGGTATTCTTAAATCCCCCTTGTCTGAGGGTGGAGTGAAGAGAGCAGATGGTGTTTAGGTGCTGATCTGAGACAATTAATTTGCTTGGTTTTGTATTTGAAGAAGTAATTTGTTAAAGGGAAAAATGATATTTTAATAATCCTGCATCTACTACAGTAGATGCTCCTGCATACGGTCAGCATGCTGATGCTGCAGGAGTCTCTGTTGTATTATTTCAAAGATTCAGGCTGCTTAAAAACCTGCCACAGTTAAATCAGAGTATATTTACTGACAAGATTAAGTAAACAGTGAAGCCTGTCGCTAGTTTTAAATGTGGTATTGCTAGAAAATTAATCTAAATTTAATTCACGCTTCTTTTACTCTTTACAAGTAATAAAAAAAGCAGTCATTTCAGCTGAATAATAAATGACTGCATGCCTTTCAGAATCATTTTCAAACGTGGGCCATCTATTTATAGACACTGAAACACTTCGTTCTCCAGCTAACTTTCCCTGTTTTCTCTCTTCCTCCAACTGATTTCAGACTCAGATTGTAAATTCGGTCACAAGGGAGGGTCAATGATTGTCATTTCCTGCAGTTTGGTTCCTCTTTGACCAAATGAGTCTCCACTCCCTGAATTCTCTCACGTTCCTCTGAGATATGTGGAGCCGCTTGAGCGACCGTGTTGTTAGCATGTAGGAATCTGTGTGTACTTACGCCAGTTTCTAATGTGACATGTGTCTGTAGGCATGTGATGGTGATGTACGAAGTTAGGCGAAAAGGTAACATGAGACGAAAAGGTTAATATTTTCCAGGCTAGTGAGTGGGCGGTGAAAGCTTTGTACGGTCATGAGTGTCAATGCTGTGTGTGTGTGTGTGTGTGTGTGTGTGTGTGTGTGTGTATGTGTGTGTTAGATAACACATTTATGTGTACTTTCTGCGTGGGTGAATGGGAGAAGTTTCTTCTACAATGTGTTTTCAGAAAATAGGTTTCAAATGACTAAAGTGAATGCATTGTATCCACCAGTGGGTTTGGTTTGTCTGTGTGCAAGAAAATGTGAAAATGCCAAATTTGTTGAGTTATTAGATATTTGTTGAGGATTTACCAATACATAAAGGACTTCTTATCACTATTAAATATGCACATGGACCTGATTTCCTGACAAAGCTGGAAAAATTAGTTGTAACAAACACAGAGGATCCCCTTCCACAGGTGCATTTAGTACAAGAACAAAGTTAGGGTGTGCCTGTTCTTGTTTCTTAAGCATGTCTAAAAAAAAGACATTTAAAAATAGCTAAATATATATAAGTTCATAGTATCAAAAGGCATGTCGAACAACTGTCGAAAAAGTTTCATGAATATCAATGGAATCTCTCTTCAGAGAGAAATCTCACAAAATGAGTCTTAATTTAAATTTCTGAATACAAGCTCCTATATAGGAAATTACATCACTTTAGGACTTCATTACTGTGTGTAAAAATCTTCTTGAAAAACATCCTGGACAGCTTTTAGCTATAAATCATGACAGATGGAGACATGGAAAGATGCGACAGGAGAGACGGCAAACCCATTCCTCTTTCCTCACTTTTTTTGAGAAGGATGGAAGTGGCGTACCCTTTTGTTCCGACAATACAAAATGTGTCGACCTTCACCTGCATTTTGTTGTAAAAGGAACAATAACAGTCAATCACATAGAATAACCCAGAACCAGGATCAAGATATTGACCTGATACACAATACAAACAGCTTCAAATCCACCATCAGTGCAGTGGCAGAGACCATTAGATATCCAGAGAAGACCTGCAGATGAAAAAACAAAAAACAAAAAAAAAATCATCTTAGACACGGCGTCCAGTTTCTGGATGTGATTCCACCACAGTTGCACCGGCCAGTGCTGAGGCAAGACCTAAATCCGTTAGAAATGGTAGGGTTGGTTGAGTGAGCAACAAAGTGAACCTCCTCCACCGACTCCTTTCGCAGAGGGATTACTGCTTTGATCAGTACGGATTAATATGAATGCAAATGATCATATCTAAAAACTATTCTTGCACGAAGCAGCTGTCAATCACTTATTAACTGTCATATGTCACTCATCAAGCTAGAATATTTTTTATTTGAGTAAGAAAGCACTTATATTGTGATTATGCAATTTTTTTTTTCAAATAATGCTTATTATAACTTTATGCTGATGCTGTCAGCGATGCCACAGCTCCAGGCGCCCAGGAGACTTTCTAATCAGTTAATGGATCCAGCTGGCTCCTCTTGACCAAACAGACCCTTGAGACTCTTCCCATGAGTTCTTAGCTGCTCACCCCAGCCCAGTCAACCTACAGAGGAAACTTACTTGGCCCATTCTAAGCTATCTGAGGCCAAAATGAGTCATGAGTCGTTATGATCATATAGGGAAAAGTGCTGACATTGTTGGAGACACTGCAGCAGCTACTCCTGCAGGCCTGCAACACAGAGATTTCAGTTGCTTAGCAAGAATTATTGCTTTGTGACTTTTACACCCCCAAAGAGTGGAGGAGTATAGCTAAAATGAACATCAATGGTAATAATTCAGGTAAACCAGTTAACTCCAATTGTGTAATGCTGGATATATGTTTTTACAGTTCCGTTTACATAAGCGGTTTACATATCTCTAAAAAGAGATGAATGAGTATGAATATATGGACTCATAACTCAGAGAATCAAGTAGTGGAACTGATCTTCGTCTGTAGGGTAGATGAGTCCAAATAGTGTGACAAAGTCAAGCATAAAGTGGAGGTTTGGAGTTTCTCCCTCGAAAGAGCCAGCTGTTTTAGACATTGTCTGCCTCCTATTTGTGTTATTTTCTCTTTTAGTCCCACCCTATTGTGTTTTGATGATGTGTGTTACATGCGACATTCTCACCTGGTGAGAGTTTACAATAATATTAGTTGACTTTCAAAAAAATGTGCATATAGATAAATAGATGCCTTATTAATCCCGGAGGAAATTGTATTGCATATATTATGCATATATTTGGCTTTTATTTGTCCTTTTATTTGCTGCTCTGTTCTGATCAACATCCTAACTGGATGTTTCCAATACTAAAAGTCCTAGTAAACATATATTGAAGGCAGGGGTGTCAAACTCATTTTCATCGAGGGCCACATCAGCATAATGGCTGTCCTCAAAGGGCCAGATGTAACTCATAAATGCAACTAAATTTAACTCAATGTAATGTAAAGTAAATGTAACTACTACTCAGTGTTACATAACTCTAAATGTATTACTTATTCAAGTTACAAACATTAAAGTTGCACAAAAATATGTTTGCTTGTTGGTCTGTTACATCATAAATCCGTTTAATTTGTCAGATTATGAAACCCAGGGAACTCCGTCAATCAAGGATCAAATTATCCAAGAGAATAAATAAAAATAACATAAACCACAACTTTAGGTCATTAATTTTGTTCAAAATGTTTTTGTCTGAGTTAATTACTGCATTGTGTATTTATTTTTAGACACTCTGACCTGTTCTGCTCTCGTTAACCACATAAAATGATGTGGCGGGCCACATTTGGCCCCCTGGTCTTGAGTTTGACACATGTGATCTAAGGGAAATTAAATAAGTATTTTCTTTGTGTGAAACAACAAATCTGCACTTTTCTCCATTGTCTCCACTGTCATTGTCTTGGGCAAATCTCACTCCATGTGAAGATACTGTATACAGATCCCCTTTGCCCACTGATATGCTGGGCTCAAAGTTATTTTTCTCACACGTTTTACAGACTGTACATGTCAGTAAGTGATGATGGGAGCGATAAAATACAGTGAGGATTTTGGTTTTGATGATTCTGAGCTGAACGCAATCCTTAATGTTAACGTGTAGCAAAAAGTACAACCCCGCCGCTCATGCCGTTGCAGGGTGTACAAAATGCAGCAGATCTAAAAAAACCTGCTGAGCATTCCCCCGAGACCTGCGTCATCAGCACAGAGGTTATTTCCTGTAGTTGAAGAGCAGCATGACTCTCTTCCTGTTCAGTGTGAGAAGAAGCATCAGTTCGTTTCTTCTGCTCTGGACAAAGGTTTCAATGCAGAAACACAGTTAGCGTCAGATGTTTTCACCCATCATTAGTTATTTCCGCCATGGCTTTTAATGCTTTCAAGATATCCTGAATGAATAAATATGTCCCTGTCTAAGTTATTCCTGACAGTATGGTTCCGACATTTGAAAACAACAGTCATTATTCTGTCTCCATTAACGGAGAATATTTGAGTATTTTGTTTAAAATTAAGAATACATTTCACTGTTTCTGTGCTTAAATGTCACAATCATAATTATATAGCTACTCTGAATTGGAAATATAGCTTTCACATTCACTCTGCATTTCTGGATTATGACTACCTGTAGGTCTAAAAGCTTTGCCTCTTTGAAAGAAGCTCAACCCCCTCAAAAGTGGAGACATTTTAAATTACTAACATGCTATGCTGTTTCTTTTGTTTTTAACTTTGCTGTAGCTCTGTTGTGACCCATTTTCTAAAATAAGCGAATGAGTATATATTGTGTCCATAGTTACTGTTCTATGGAACACCCTACAATGTTGTGCAACATTAATGAATTCAGCACAATTGATACAACCGCTGACGCCTCCTCTGTTTCTGGCACTTCTTTAAGAGAAGAGATGCTACCTTTCTCCTCTCCTACTCATCTCCTCTCTCTTCTTCTGTGTCCCTGGGGAAACTTTGTAACACTCTCCCTTAAAGCAGTCTCCTCCTAACAACAAAAACAATGTTTTATTGCATTTTATTTTTCCTCTCCTCCATCTCAGTAAAGCTATTGCTTTTCTGTATTCTACATACAACGCAGGGGCAATGGGAAGTGGAACACGACTGGCTTTGGGATGTTTTTCCATACAGCTGAAATGTATCAGCTTTAAGCTGCTTGGTTGTAGATTTTTAGATAGTTGGTTTTATTGCAGTGCATTAGAATGCGGCCTGTTGGTAAAGGTTTATTATAGTTTTATCACATATCATTAGCTTATTTGCCTACAGATCAACTACATACATTACTTGTGCCAAGAACATTGTAGCAAACTTATCTACTGTATATATGTATTTAGGATTGGATCGTCAGGTGTATTTCCCACCCTTGAATTCTATGAATGTCCAAATTACAACACTCCCCCTCATATTTTTAAATAAGATCTCTCTTTATACCACACTAAACCCATCTTATGAATATAAAGTTGTGCTACTTTTGTTGATTTTGAAATGTATTAATGGTAAAAAAGCTACAAAAGTTGATGTAACAACAGACTTGTTTGTCACTGATAATGTGTGATGTTCTTAATTTTCCAAGTTTCACATTTGTCATTAAATGTACTTTATGAAATGCTTCAATTCAGAATACAAGAAGAGAAGATTCACGGCTATGTCTCTGTGAAACAGTACTTCAGTGCAGTACTTACAGCCAAATGATAAAGCCTGCATGACAAGACACTCAGTTGTCCAGACTGAAGTCTTTTCCTACAAGTAAAGACTGACTTTATTCAACACAGAGATCTGCTGAAATGATATTTACCAAGCGTTATACTTACAATGTTCATTATCTATGTGTAATGTGTTGACATGTCAACATTTTGCTAATTCATAAAAAAAAACATATAAACACACATAAGAGAACTGGAATACATTTTGTCCATTTTTGATAAGATATTTAGAAAAAAGGATTTGACCTGATGATAGCACACTTAGTTATGGGATAACCACAGAGATTCGTCATCCTGAGGGAGAAATGAATGTGTCATGGCAATCTGTCTAACAGATGTGGAAACTTTTCACGTAAACGCACAAATGTCAACTTCATGGTGGCGCCACAACAAAAGTCAGAGAATAATGAAGGCCTAACTCATTTGCCTTTTTCCTCTGGGAACTGAAGATATATGAACAAACGTCACTGGCATGTCTTTTATAATTTTACTCTGGATCAAAAGGGTGGACAGAAAGTAACACATTGTCTTTGCATTAATTCACAATTTGTGTGTTTGTGTGCTTATTTTGCTGTCTAAGAGGACCAAATAAGCAGGCAGTACACTGATATGAATCTGACTTCGGTACTCAGTGGGATGACAAAGGGATTAAATTAGGTGAATGTTCAAAATGATCCAAATACCACAAGTGCTCTTCTTCAAATTGAAGCATCTATTCTTAAGCCAGATACTTTTTTCCTTACTTTTGTTCAAAGATAAATTTGCAGTTGACTACACTTGGCTAAGATGGAGCTATTTTTTAATTTTATGGATGTGGGGTGAGGGTGAAGCATTCATTTGTTGTCACAGACAGAAAGCTTTTTTTTTTTTTCTAAAAAGACTTATCTGGCAAATTAGAATGGATTAATGTATTCTACAACATTTTGATTTAGTCCACATTTTAAAGGTATTTTGTCATTCGACACTGGTGTCTGTGGGGCATCTATCCAGCTGTGCAACGAATTTTTAAAAAAAAAATATTCCTGAGCTTTTCCTCATTGTTTTCTGGCTGAAATTTTAAGAGACAAACATATGACAGTAATTGGTCAGAACGTCAGTGATTTAAACTTCACTTTCACAATTATTCCAGTAATCCAGTAGGAATTAATGTTGCAAATACAATTAAATTCTAATCACGATTTAATATTTGACCAGGAAACCTACAGCTTTGTAGTGATGAATAGTGTTTTCCGTTTATATTGTAGTTCGGAGTGGACTTATCAGTGTCAATTAAAAATGAAACAATGTTAGCAATTACAACAGAATCTGACTGAGACTTCCTCCCAGCAGGAAACCTCCCCCTATTCAGAGCAGCCATTCCCCCGAACAAGAGCAATACCGCCCTCTACCGGCGCCCTGTGGGTCAAGCATGGATGAGAAGAGGCGGAAGCAAAGCTGTGATTGTTTCATTGATCAAACGGAATAAAGGAAATATATTCTTAGAGTTTTTATCATGCATCAATATTTTTTCTGTGTCAATGAATCTAGTTTTCTTCATTGCACCCCCCCCACACACACACATTGTTTTCCAGTTATTTTAACCAGCAACCACTAATGCCATAACTACATATATTTGGAAGAGATGATACTCAACTGTCATTATGTATAAGGTTTACTGATACAATACAGCATTTCTCAGAATTTTTTGATAAAAAAAAATACTACAATAAAAATTCAAATATCTCATTGAAATTGTGTTTTTATACATTGAACATGGAATGCTTCTTTCAATGACCACTGCAGGATTTACTGAGTGAACAGTGGTGCAGAAAATATAAAATATGAACAACTTTTATTCAAACTTAAAAATGGTCTTGTATTCTTTTACTGCAGATAAACCATTTTACAACAGAAAAGTTGACAGATTAACGAATGCGGTGAAAGCATCTTTATTTTCATGATTACAAACCAGAAGATAGCATTTATGACTTTACACAAAATCCAGACACAAAGAAGAATGTGTAACAGTTTTTTGTCAAAACAGAACAATTGTATGGGGTTTTTAATTTAGTTCATAAAATATTTTTAAATGACAATAATATAATCTCACAAAATCTTTCTATGGGACAATTTATCATCCAACAAAAGTAGTTACCATGACAGGTCTCTATACAGTAAATGCATTTACAAATGTTTGACCCCTGTGTGGAATTTGACCCCGTTTGTGGCCCCTGGGTTAGAAAAGTCCAAGATCCACCCCTGCTGTGGTCAATTATTATTCTAGACTAGAGTAGCTTCCTTTTAAGAGTGCCCATCAGCAGATCAGATGTTTGTTTTTTTTAACTATGCCAACTTTCAGGGACTTAATTTAGTAATACAAATACAAAATCATTTTGCTCAGGCCTAAATTTATATGAACCCCGATACAAGGCTCTCCTGATTCAAACGTACAACAAAGGCACTGCCAGTAGCTCAGAACCACTTTGATAAGTGCACTGAAATAAATGCTAACTTATATGGCTTATAAATCAATGGAATTCACTAAATTTTATGCAAAAAACCTAAAACAACATTACCGACAAGGAAGCATGGTGGTGTCTCTGTGATGCTCGGGTTGCTTTGCTAGATTAGACACAGGATACCTGTTGCATATAAAGGGTGACATGGATTCCATTAAGCATCAAGAAAAATGTCCATTTGAATATAAATATCTGTACTTTCCATTTTTTTACATTTATAAAAACGGACTTGTTAATCTATTACTGTATTATTTGGTGTAATCATGTGCTTTCCTGACATTGAGGGGTTGACTCTTTATGAGACATGTGGTAGTCAGTGAGAGTATTTGCGCTATTGAATGTAGTATAAAGCGGCTCCCAGCAGGTCCTGCCCTGACGCAATGACAGTTTCTGTTGGGGATTTCCTTCCTGCCTGCGCAGACGGACGCGCTCACCGACACAGGAAGACGGATTCAAACATGTCACCTGCGTGGATTCTCACAGTAACTGTGTCGTTCTCTCTGCTTTTGTTTACGTAAGTAGGTTTAAGGAACTCTGGTGCTGTATGGTCATTTAGCTGGTTTAGATGCGGAGGATAACAAGACCTTGCCCTATGGGCTTTTCCTTAGTTTGTCTAAATGCGTTAATTTGCCTCACGATGCATTTATAATCTGACATCAGAGGTAGAATGTAAGACATGAACTGATATATAAATAATTATGAGTTGGGGTTAGGGCCAGAACTAAATAGACTGGTCGCAGAATTCGCCTTAACACGGGGTCAAGCTTAAATGTAGTGAACAAACGACAGATGGACATCTATGAACGTTTGACTATTATTTATACACATAAGTAGAAAGTAAATCATACTTTCACTTTCGTTTTCCGTCTTGTCTCAGGACCCCCTCTTCCTCATTCCTGTGTACAGATGGCAGCTACACGCACGACGGGAGGGAGTGTTGTCTGTGCGCTTCCGGTCAGTGTCCGCGCGTCTGACTTTAAATGATGTGTGAAAACAAGTCTTATTGATTTATTTGGGACGCATCGAACCAGGTTCGATTTTATTGTTAAACACATCTAATCTCAAAAGTGTATTTTTTAAGCGAAGTGAAGATATAATAATGTAAATGCACAACTTCTTAAAAAAATTTTTTTTTGAATGAACACCCTATCTGAAATCTTATCCAAGACACTGATTTTTAATTTAAGACCGTTTTGCATAATTGTTTTAATCACCATCATGTTTGTCACAGAGTCAACTTAATGTCGTCTGTGACTGCGGATCTGTTGTTCTGTGTTGAAAAGAACAACCAGCTACATTGACTGTGCAGTGCTATATGTTTTAGTAAACAGTAGGTGTGAATAACATCAGATGACCCAAACAAACTGAAACATCTGTCTTGTTTTTGTGTCCACATGTTTGCAGGGCTGCACCTGGTGCAGGACTGCATTAAAAGTCCACAGGACAGACAATGCCGGGAATGTCCACCTGAGCAGTACACCAGTCACCCCAACAACCAGAGATTCTGTGATCATTGCACATCCTGCTCACATCCAAATGGTATCAATGCACTGGGACAATACAGTTTTTTTTAGTAAAGCCTTAAACAAAACAAGACATTTCAGTGTAACACTTTTACTGTAAGAACATCATATAAATTGCAAGAATTTGATGTGACAAGTTTACATTGACAGAAGTGTAGTCACAGCCTCATTTTAACTACTTAGTGATTGCAGATATAGCATAATATTATTCCTTAGCAATACTCATTATTAATTATGAATTACGTATTAATTATTTATATGAAGTATAAGTAATACTTCAACCAATACTTCAATTCAGCTTCTTTAATGCCACACTTTTCTTGCTTTAGACATAATATGGGAATTGGGTGACAAGAAAAGTACATTTTAAAATGAGTGTGTACAGGTACTCTGTAAATGAGTTGTTTTACTGCATTCTGACATTTTCTCAACAAGACATCAAGCTATTGTCAGAAAAAGGTGGTCAGATTAATTGATAATCAAAATAATTATAAATTGCATCTTATATCCCAATCAATTCCACATAGTCAACAGGAATATGTTAAATCCTTACAATATAAAGCAACAACAGTATTATAAAGCAAAACTTCTGCACATGTAGAACTGAAACACAAAATGTGTCACTACCATTATGTGTTTTGTTCATCCCTGTAATATCATGTGTGTGATGTTAATATCTATTTAGATAATCTCGAGGAGGATCAACCCTGTACCCCTGCCAGGGACAGAAGGTGTCGATGTATAAAGGATCACTATTGCACCAGCAACACAGGAATATGTCATCTCTGCTACCCTTGTAAGAGGTCAGTTCTCTAAATATCTGTCAACCACAAGATGCACTCCTTCAAAGAAAATCTGGGGGAAAAAACTATTACCAATTTACTCATTTATCCTTTTTAAGGAAGATATTGACTTATGCTGTTATAATTTCATCCTTCACTCATTTGCACTTTTCTGTCATGTTCAAGATGTGGTGCTGAGGGCATCAAAGCAGCCTGTACAGCTAATAGCAACACAGTCTGCAATGAAGCAATAGAAGGTAAGGTTTAGTCTGTATTGTATTTGAATCATTTCATGATGGTTTAAAAGGAGTAGAATGCTCTATCTATAAAAGAAATAACATCACATTGTTTTGTTTGTTTGCAATTGAAATACAATGATCATAACCTTGTCTTTCACAGAAAATCAAACTGGAAAAATAGTTGGCATAGTCGTTGGTTCTTTCCTGGTATTTGTTGCTCTCTTGGGGGCTGTTGTTCTTTTTTGGAAGAAGAGTGAGTATTTGTTAAACCTACATGTGACCAGGAGAGAGCACTAGAGCCAATCTCAATTCAGTTCAATCGAAGTCCATTCAATACCTTTTTTTTTTTCTCCTTAATAATATTGTGTCCTGTTTCCTAAACATTCATTTAATAAGGGCAGAGACATCAGAATCTAGACCAAGAGACAAACAGAAGTGGAAATGATTTGGTAAGTTAATCTACAGTGTGATCTCTTTTGTTGTAGTTAGTCCTCTGACCTGCTTGGAGATGTTTAACCTTTGTGCTCGTGAGTCAAATGCTTTTCTGTGTCTTATCTAATGTCGGCAAAGCTACCCCTTTCTGTTGGAGGTCAAGGTTAGTTGGCCAAAGCTATTGTAGTCCTGGTTTGTGTGCTTGCTTTGTGCCAGTACTGTTGACCTTTCTGCTACTTTCACAACAGTGGGAGTATTTCAGCAATACCTAATGTGGTCGTTCCCACTTGGGTGCATACCAGTGCTTCTTCTTCAGTTGAGCCAATCCGCTGGCTCAACTAATCGGACTTCCTACTGGAAGACAAAGGGATTCTCATCAATTTGTTTTAGTTTTTCTAAGATATTTCTCATATAATCAGCTAAATTAGCTTCATCAACAAATCCCCATTGATTTTTAAATTGGGGTAAGGTCTTCTGAAAATTCAAACAGTGATGTTACATGTAAAGTTGTGTAAGCGGTCAAAGTCCAGTTTTAATTCATTCTGCATCTGTTTTTCAGGAGCTGCAGGCTCTTAAGAGTAAGTAAGAGAAGCCACAGAACATTGTAAATTATATCATATTACAGCATATCTGTCAGTTGAAATACACAATCAGTCAGATATTTGATTAACAGGTGAAGTGAGGAAAGGCTTTCATCTGTCTTCCTGTCTTCTTTCATTTCCAGAGCATAACTGAAATGGTTTAAAAAAAACCCATAACAATCACAAATCTTGTGACACACAAAAAACAAGTTTCAGCATTGAACTATTCATGGACTTTTTTGTTGCTTCTTTTTTTTTTTTTTACAAATGTTTATGTTCACATCTTGTGCCAGAGTGATTGGCTTTTGACATTGTAGCAATTTTAAATATTTTATTTATTTTCCATTCATTCATTAATTCATTTGTTCATTTATTCATTCATTTAAAATTGAAACTCAATGACAGATAAGCAGTAAACAAAAAATAAATAAACATCACCAATTTCAATAACTTTTATGTCTTTTTCAATCAGCTGCACCAGTATTAGGGGAAGATATGATACTATTATTACTGTACTGACTGTTAGGTTTTATCATATTTAATGATAGCTTATGTGAGCTGAAGTCTGTTGGGTTATAGTAAGTTTGGTTCCCATAACCCTTCAGAATACTTTTTGTTATGTTTCTGGAAGTGACAGTAAGCAGTGTTCACAACATTTTGAGATACACTATTTCATTTTCTGTTATTATTATCTACAATTTGCAAATACAGTTACATAAGCCTGTATATTACATGGCTTCATGCGATTTTTATGGAAAGTTTACTGTCAGTGGTTTTGTGGTTGTTTCTCTACCTGATGTGACAAAAATAAAGTTGTGAATTACCTGTCTTCCACATTGTTTTCAGATGTGGATTTCCAGCTGTACCTGCCTGATATTGCAGATGTTATTGGATGGAAGGATATGCAGGATATAGCGATGCGTAGCAACATGGGAAGTGCAACTATTGATTCGTTTAAACTGAACAGCCCTGGAGACAGTCGGGAGCAGACCCTCCAACTATTGAGAGCCTGGGTTGAGATTCAGGGCAGAGACGCAGGGAAGAACTTGATCAAAATTCTACATAATATTGCCAAAAAGAGCAAAGCTGAGAAAGTGTCAGCTATCCTGTCCTGTCCTGCTGTCCTGTGACAGATAGATGAAATATTCCTTCTTGAATATGCCTATTGTGAGCACTTTAAAAAAATATTTGCCATGCTGTACAAGTTGATATGTTTACATATAAAGCATAAATAATGTTTTAAAATTAAAGTGTTATACCGGTTTAAGTATGATGTACAATGATTTTACAGAGGAATAATTTTGTCTTAATGTATTTATTAGGGTTTTTTTTTTAGGATTTGAATGCTTGAATTGAATTATTACATCTCTCCTCTTAATCTGAAAATGTATTATATATTTGTGGAGATATAGTGTATGAGCTATTATTATGTTGTCTAGTCAACCTCAATAAATGAGGTTGACTATGTGTGTTTTTTAATGTTATATGCTATCAAATTTGCACTGGTCTAGATATAAATAACAATAATTCCCTTATTGTTATTTTGTTCAGCTATGTCTAATCTATGAATCACAATAATGCATATCTTTATTTTCCTTTAGAATAACTACAAGATAAAGGCTCGCTGCAGTAACTCACTCAACATGAGCCACTTTAAAGCATTCGCTACATTATAAATTGACCTACAGGTCTCTAAACTATTAACAGTTGTGTCCATGGCCTGATTTACTTTTAAAGGAGCGTTATCTCCTGCCTTAAATTTTTCATAATTGACTCACACAGACCCACCTATATGTCCATATATGCTTACTGATTCAAATTCCAACTGTGTTTCAAATTCAGTTGAATGCAAGAAAATGTTAAGCTCACTTGAAAAGTCTCACGCTGTCACACTGTCACCGACTCCACCCACTACCTGTCAATCACGACGCCCCAACCAATGAAAGCGCATCTGCCAGAAGGAATCACATGAACAGTGTGGCGTAAGTTATCTGCTATGTTAGGAGAAGAAATAACTATACATGGACTTCCCAGTTAACATAATTTTAGTGTTATAACTGTTCCAACAATTTTCATGTTTCTGAGCAGAAAGTCCAAACAGCAGGAACGACACAGAAAACGGCAGCGAATTCTTAGTGAAACTAGCTGGCGAGGACGAACAGTCTATCCAGCTATGGTTTCCATTTGGAATGGGGCAATCGATGTAGTATCCAAAATGCTCCTCGGTCATCTGACAAAAACACTCTTTAACTAACTACATACAGTTCTGTTCATGTAGTCAGTAACAGAACTATCACTTTTGTAACATTTATTTTCCATTTGCTCTTTTGACAGGTGACTTTTTCTTTAACGTTAGCACCTTTCCCAATCTCACCATTAGGTAGCTTTCTTTCTCCACTTAGCCTGCTAACATTCATCTATCATCGCAATCCCCTCCCAGCGCAATCCATGATTTACCAACACAAAGTTGTTACCTCACTACGATGATTTTTGAATACCTGGATGTGCTGGGTTTATGATACCTATACATTTGTTTTCATATGTTTGGTATGAAGTCTGATATTATTGTTTTATCGTGGAATTTCCACGGGTTCACGCCACTAATTTATAAAACATTTTTTTTACTAAAGATAATTTCCCTGTTGGGGGACAATAAAGTTTTTTTCTTTCTTTTCTTTTGTCAACGATCTCTTGCAGTTGAGCCAACATTCATCAAGTGGACATGACTAAAAGAGATTGTCATGTTTCACTGCGCAGCATCCATTAAAGGGGGGAATGTGCGCAATTGGCAAGTGTGGGGTGGGTTTTTTTGGGGGGGGGGGGGGTGACCGTGCCCCGTGTAGCTTCATGCGTAAATGCGGCCCTGATCGCAGAGGAAACAGGGCGGCGGGTCTTGAAATGGAGGCTGTTGCTATGAGGAAATGTGTTCTAAAACAGAAGTGAACTATCCTCCATTGCGCGCGTTAGTCTGATGGAGCTGGGATCCCAACACTGGACTCTGATCACGATGAGCTGGAAGACGTAACGACGTCCAGGTAGAAACACACGCATCGACACGGCGCGCGTAAAAAGAAGAACACTGAGGACTCACCGAGTCAGCGTGATCGTCGATAAGTTCTCCACAACACATAGCATTCACATTAATAATCACAGTTCAGATCGCTCTTATCACTGCTCATAACATTTTCGGGGACTCGCTGTTTAAAAGTTGCTGTTACTTCCAAACTTTACGCAGCGCCACATTTTGGGTGAGCAGGCTGTGACGTGATGTCCTCACTGGTGACTGTTTTGTCCGACAGCAACGGATGCAAACATCGGTTTAATGTAATGTAGGATTTATAGATTGTTTTATATCAGTAATATGACAAACGAATGTTGTCACTAAAGTTACGCAAATAAGGTGAAATATGTTTTTGTCGTTTGAAATGTGGTGGACTATAAAGAATTCCTCTAGTCAAGTACACGTAGCTATGAAGTATTAAGTTAGTGTCTTTCCATAATTGACTTTTGAGTGCTTTATGTATTAATAGGAAGTCAATGTATTGCTCATAATACATAAACACAATTTAAAAATTGTATACCATTATTTTTCCTGCTTACTAAAATAAAACTCCAGAGTACTTCCTCCGTGTCCATCAGCCTGTCTTTTACACTGCTTTGACTTCTGTAGATGCCATAAAGACTTAATGGGAGAATCAAGCAGTGAAGAATTCATTCTCCATGTTAACTGTACCCTCCATGTTCTTCCACTTTGATGAATCATAACACAAGTGGGCCTGTGCTGCTGCATGGATGGGCTGAGCAATGTAGGTGTTGGAAACGTCCCCGTTAGTAAGTCATGGGGTGTTCCCCTGGCTCTGTGACCTCACATCTCTGCCACGCCTGTGCTGCCATTTCAAAACTCAAAGTTAGACAGAGAGCAGACAACAATCTCACAATTTTACTGTTGAGATTGACTTCTCAATACTCATTCCTAGTTTAACAGGAGTGAGCGTGGCTTTGTCTCAAAGGTTCCAGGGATCCTCACCACATTCTTGAGCAGTTGTCTCTTTAAGGTCTATTTAAAGCTTGGAACAGAGGCAAAAAAATCGTACGTAATTTCCCCTTCTTTACTGCACTGTATATTATACAACATCCAGGAAAGACTATGTCTGCGTTTTCCACATTGTTGAGCATACACGCCTCAGTTGGACATTTTCCAGAAAGGGACAGATTTTTATCCTCTACAAATTGTTAACAGGATGCCAATGTTAAGGGGAACAATTTGAGTTATCAGAGAAGGATAAATTATCCTTCAGACCTTGACCTTCCTTCCTTTTGTTTCAGACTGCAGCAGACTAGTTTGTGTTTAAAGGTACAACCATTGCTTTCCTATTAGAATGGAGACAATCTTCGAAAAAAAATAACAATACTATGTATATCCAGTCTAAATGAACCATTTCTGCTCATGTTTCAGGTTCTGAGCTGCGCCTGTCTGAACGTCTTACATGTGAGTCTGAGAAACAAGCTGAAGATGCAGGGGGCCATTGCACGAGTGTGTGTGGTGGTTGCTGCTGCTTTATTGAACCATCCCATACTCTTTCCTCATGAGAACACCACCCACCCAGATGAGGATGAGGAGCTTGTGGCTCGCATGCGGGAGCATGAGGAACGGCTGGAAATGGAGCAGGCCAAGCTTGAGGAAGAACTCTCACAGCAGGAACAAACCGCCTCTGATGAGGGCTATAGTTGGTGTTTGTGGAGCACCGTGTCTTTCATCATATTCTTTACCATTGAGATGTACAGGGTGGATCTCCTTGATGCAGAAATACGTCCAGTAGAGGACGAAGACGTAATCTCGGAGAGTGGATCCGTCACCCCCGGTACGATGGTACTAGATAAAGATGTCCTGAGGAACTTCTGTGACAAATGCACGTATACATCATCCCACGAAATCTGGAGAGTGAGGGAGTTTGTTGAGGGTTTTGCTGATGACTTGTTGGAATCGCTAAGGAGCATTTGCAACAGGGAAACAGATGTGGAAGTCGGAGACTTTGTTGGGATTGGAAGCATGTTTGAGTCTTGGAAGGTAGGCAGGCCACTAATTTGCGACCTTATAGTGCCTTTCTCCCCTCCAGAAGAGTACTGCTTCCAGTTCCATCTGTGGTGCACTGCTTCTGGTGACATACCTCCCAACATGCAGGGCTGTGGCAGGATAAAGGTGATCAGGTGTGGGGACAATGAAGAGCACTGTCTCTGCGGCTCTGCTAACCTGGGAGACGACATGCTGTGTCTGCTTCATAGCAGGAATGACACCATCAAAGTGGACCACACTCTTGAAGAACTGCTGTGTTCCAAAAATACGCATTCCTTAGCCAAGGATCACGTCATGAAGTGGTTTCAGATCTCTGTAACCAAAGCTTGGGGACGCATTTCGCACAAATACGATTTTGAAGTCACTTTTCGTAACCTGGATACCGCCGGTGCTCTGAAGATCCGACTACGGTCAGGCAAAGTTGTCTTATTGAATCTCATTCCCGTGGTTCAGCTGGAGGATACAAACGCTTATTTTGTGTCACACTTTCCATCAGATTGTGACAGCTCTCCAGATCCATACTGGCCTCTTTCTTTTGCTGTCTATGAGCGTAATTTGTTGAGACATTTTGCTAAACGCCTACCACAAAATTCCTGCCATTTACGCTGTTTTCAAATTGTTACATTCCTGCACAGAAGACAGGGAGCGCTCACAGGAAAAAGTGCTCTTACTAACTACCACTTAAAGACGGTTCTGTTACACCTGCTGCTGACTAAAAGGCCCTCTGCGTGGGGGATTTCGAACATGGAGGACAGGCTTCGAGATGTGTTCAGTTTCTTACAGAGGAGCCTGCAGGAAAAGAGACTAAATCATGTTGTAACTGGAAACAGAAAAATACCAGAAGAAGTCAATGTTCCAGAGATATTTTGCAAGGCAGAGCCCATCAATCTGTTCCGGTCTATCGTGTTACACAAGGAGCTTTATGCAGCAACAGTCAGACATTTTCATGAGATGTTGCAAAATGCACCTGTGCTCATGCAAGAGTACTCATCTCGCTTTTCAAATGGAGGTTTACACCATAGCCTAGACGAGAATGTGTCCGGATAACAGTCAAGTGGTAGCAGATCTTGAAATGTCAGTGTGAAAATGGATGTTTGCACCAGATACACAAGCACTGAAATGCAATAGTTATTTGACTTGACTTTTATTGCAGATTTCGCTGAGAAGGCTACTTTTTTTATTCAATTGTTTAATTTATATTCAAGTAAATGGGCAGCATTTCATTTAAAAACTATTGCCAACATTTTATCATTTGGTCAATCAAGAGACAAAGTCACGCCTGTCACACAAGATTTGATCAATATAGAACGATTCTGCATTTTTCATTGAGAGGCTAAGGCATGAGGTTTCATAACCCCCTGCCGCTCAAAGAGTAAGCAATCTATTTGAAGGATTAGAGAATGATCAGTTCCATGACTGTATTTAAACTTTTAACCTAAATAAATCAGATTTTTATCAGATGTGGGGATATTTGAAGCTGCTCCTAAATGTCAAAAGTAATTTCATCTGTTTTCTTGTAATATCAATGTGTGAAAAACAGACTCTAGAATAACTGATCAAAAGTCAAAATTATTGGGATGGTTTATGAAGTCACGTTTACAGGCCGTAGTCAAACTCAGGTTTTCCATCAATATAACTTTTGTAGAAGGCCTTGTAGGTGTCCACACTGTACGTGTTGGCTTTGACAGCTGGATCCTCATACATGCGTTCTGTCCACTTCTTCAGCTCAGGTGTTTGGTCGTAGCAGCTGAAAAGGCAAAGGGAATACAGTGCGCCCTCGTTACTTGTGGTTACAGTGTTCCAGGAACCACACACGAATAACGAATTCCACGATAGAGCTACAAACTATTTCTTATTATTTAAGATAATTTAAACGTTTATCAACCCTCCCCATATTGATATTAAACCATCTTCTATCTGTATTACCTTTCCCCACACTCTTATAGACTGTTTAAATCACTTTTGTTTCTAATGGAAACGTTAGAAACAAAGTGGAACGTAGCGCACTTCTGCATGCAATCAGTCTATAGAATGCCTGTAGGGTGTCACATGACTTCTACCAAAAATCCACCATGAAGTGAAGTCGAGAGTGTTGATGCGCGAATGAGCGAGGGCACACTGTAGTTCATAAGGCTGTCCTCATGAAATACAACATGAGATATCATTCAGTAAATTCACAGTAAATGTTGATTTCAATTACTTTTCAGGCATAATTTAAAAATCCAATGTTTAATAGTTTGAGATTCAGATGAAACTCGTGCATGCTTACAACTGCCAAACTTTCCAGGTCATATGGCCCCCCCAAAAAATTGTACCATGACAACTACCATGGCAACAGCAGAGCCTATTTGCTGATTTTACATAATTAAAATAATTTCAGCTCTTGCACAAAACATTAATTTCTTGCTTTGCATCAAATTTAAAAATCCCCTCCAAATTACAAACTTGTCAGGTTTCCAGGACCTATTGAGACCTTTTGAAGGTGAAAATGTTTTGACTTATTTGTTCCTATGGGATTGCCAGCGCTCTCACATTTGTAATGCAGTATACCTCATGTTTGTTCTCTATTATGCTCTTCTCAACTTTTTTTGTAATTTTGGAATGCTTCCACTATTAAAATATATTCATTTATAAATCTTTTAGGAGATTATTACTTACTTTTTCAGATCCAGGACACCCAGCCTGTCAAACCACGGCCACATCATGTAGTCGATCATTGTGATGGAATCACCTCCAAAGAACTTGGTCTTTTTGTCAACCAAGTCCTGAACAATCAATACATTTTTCAGCATTTTTTTTTATAACAATTTATACAGAATTTGCTCTCTTTCCTGGAACAAGTTTGTCTTTACCAAGTTATATCAGGAGAATGCATTAAAGAACCAAAGAGCTTGACTTTGAACATACTTTGTTACATTTGGCCAACTTTTCCTTCAGTTCACCTTCCAGTCCTGAGACATCCTCACCCTTTTTTCTTCCCATTAAGATCTTAGAGAAATATGGAGGTATCTGCACAAAACAATTGGTTTAACTGAATTATTTACACGGTGGGAAAAGCAGTAAAAATAAAGCCCAGTATTTAGATGCAAGTGACGCAAATGAAGATACCTTGGAAAAATGCTCCAGCATCATCCTGTACTGAGCTTTACCATACGGAGTGGAAGGAAGCAGCTTACTGTTTGGGTAAACTTCATCCAGGTATTCACAGGTGATAGGAGACTCATATATCACCTCACCAGCAGGTGTCTCCAGTGTTGGGACAAGACCCAGTGGATTCCTCTCAAGGAACCAATCAGGCTTGTCTTTCAAGTTGATGTTGATGACCTCATGTCTGCAAGAACAAAATGGCAACTTAATTAAAAGAAAAAATCGTGTTTCATCGTTTATTTATTGTGTGATGAAATGTGTGTTTACTTGATCCCTTTGGCAGTCAGAACTAGTTTGGTCCTGAGGGCAAACGGGCAGAATCTCATACTATAGAATCTGATAAAGCCTCCAGAGACTGGACCAGGAGCAGGACTTCCTGAAAGAAATTTGACAAGTTGAGGTGACAAGTTGATATAATTTAACTGCCTGATTTATATTTACTTCTGTGACTTGAAGGAAAATATAATTAAATATGTTGTATGAACCCAGATCTGCTTAGAAATATTGTATAATAATAACTTTATTTATATAGCACCTTTAAAAACAAAAGTTTACAAAGTGCTTTGACAAACAAAGGCAAAAGCAGGATACATATGACAACAAAGAGCCAAAACAGTGAGGCCAAACATAAACAGGACAAAATTAAGCTAAAATTGAGGTAAAGTTAGGCAAAACACACCAGAACAGGAATTAAGACAGAATGGTAAAAGAGATAAGAACAATAAAAGCAATAAAACTATTCTTTTGTTTTTAATACTTAGAAACAAAAGAATAGAAGGATAAGAAGACAGCATTGCCTAATGACAATAGAAACAAGAATAAACGCTTAAAAGGAATAGAAAGACTAAAAGATTAAATAAAAATGAATAAAAAATAAATAAAAATAAAAGTAAAAGATGACATCACATAAAGGTAAGTATAAAAATGGGTTTTAAGAAGAGATTTAAAAGATGTCACTGATTCTGCATGCCTTATCTCCTCAGGCAGGTCATTCCAAAGTCGAGGGGCCCAGATGGAAAAGGCACGGTTGCCTTTAGATTTAAGCCTCGACTTTGGAATCGACAGGAGGGCCCCACCCAAGGATATAAGGCTGCGTACTTGCTCGTATGGGGTCAACATTTCCGCTATGTAACTCGGGGCCAGACCCAGACGGGCTTTAAAAGTGATCAGCAAAATCTTAAAATCAATTCTAAAATGCACAGGGAGCCAATGGAGGGAAGCCAGGATTGGGGTAATGTGATGCCGCCTGTTAAAACCAGTAAGAAGCCTAGCTGCTGAATTCTGGACCAGTTGGAGGCGGGAGAGTAATTTATGGTTGATGCCAGAGAGGAGTGAGTTACAATAATCGGGTCTGGAGAAGATGAAAGTGTGAATTACTTTTTCTAAGTCGGAATGTGGGAGCATGGGTTTGATTTTGGAGATTGTTCTTAAGCAGGACTGGACAACTTTATTGATATGAGATTTGAAGTTGAGGTCTGAATCGAATATTACTCCTAGATTTCTGGCAGCGGATTTAACGTTAACGGAGTTTGGAGGAGTGAACAGTATGATTTCAGATTTGGAGTTATTGAGCTGAAGAAAGTTTTGGGCCATCCAACAGTTGATATCGTTGAGACAGTCTAACAAAGCAGCCAGGCTTCTTGGGTCATCCGGTCTCATTGGGAGGTATATCTGTGTGTCGTCCGCATAGCAATGGAAAGACACGTTGTGACGGTGGATGATCTGACCGAGCGGAAGCATGTAAATAGAAAATAAAATGGGACCTAAAATTGAACCCTGCGGTACACCACAGGTAATCTGAGTTTTCAAGGATATGTAATTACCTATGGTGACCGCAAAGGTTCTATCTAAAAGGTAGGAATAAAACCAGCTAAGTGCAGTGTTCTTGATGCCAAGCCAGGTTTCAAGACGGTCAATTAAAATGGCATGGTCTACAGTGTCAAAGGCTGCACTTAAATCTAAAAGGATTAAAATTGTACTCTCTCCCCTGTTAGCTGCTAAAAGAAGATCATTGGTTACCTTGAGGAGGGCAGTTTCTGTACTGTGCAAAGCTCTAAAACCAGACTGAAATTTCTCAAAGACATTATTATGAGACATAAAAGCTAAAAGCTGGGTTGAAACCACTTTTTCTAGAATTTTTGATAAAAACGGAAGTTTAGAAATTGGCCTAAAATTGTTAAAATCAGAAGAATTAGGGTAAAAATACATACTTGATAAACGAGACGGTTTGTTTCTTGTTCTTCCTTTAGGTTTTGAACACGCACAACATCTCTGGGTGGACTTTGGGATAAAAGTTCGTTTACCTGACAGACTTTAAACTTATTGGATAAAGTACTGTCACTTGCAGTTCTAGTTTATTGGTTCTACTTTTGCTGGTGAAGAACGTGTAGTAGACTTTTTTTTTAAATTAAATTTGTACTTAAAATAAAACATAATTGAAGTCCCCAATCTTCTACGACTGATTCTGTCAGAAGTCACATTTTATTTCAACAAAGTAACATCAGTTAGATTTTAGCTTTATCAAAAACAAAAAACAGAACTAAGAAAGAAAAAAAAAACCGTGAATGTCGCTGAGGCAACCTGACGCACTGTACGTCTCCGATAATTTAATCTCCTTAAAAAACTAAACCATTCGTATATCCAAGAGGTCGCTCTGCTCATCCTGACGCGTATATACATTGATGTTCGATGCCTCTTCAAAAAACCTCCAATTGATGGCTGTTCACTTTCCCTCTGGAATCAATGAAACACGTCTTTTTTAAACGTAGACGAGCTTGCAAATTGCAACCATAATATAACCCTGCTAAGTGTTAGTAATTTAGTATTTTAATGTATTTAATGAATTCTTACCTTTGGCGTGACACTTCTCAGCAGACATGTTGGTGCAACGGTGTGGAGGACGGAGAGACGAGTGTCACAGCTCTGCCGCTAGCGGCGTCATCACTCCTAGCTATTGATTTTTTTTCAATAAACTTTATTAAAACCTGAATGGCGAACAAAAGCGTAGACAAAAGTAGCAGACGTTGTATTGAGTCAATACACGTTAACATAATAAAGTATATTGACAAAGCAATAGAATAACGATACCAAAAAAGAATAATAGATAGTAAAGCAAATTCATTACGGTTTTTTACATTTTAAATTTTAAATTGTGCAAACATTCACTGTGCATGTGGTGCTTGAAGTGAGTCAGGAAGGCAGTAAAAGTGTTTTTGGGTCAGAAATTTGCTGGTGTGAATGTGATATTTTGTTCATTAAAAGAAAAGGTTAATAATATACTTTCTTCGAGGTAACTTGTCTAAAATCTGACCAAATAAAATCCTCCCATTGTTCATTTTGAAATGGGCACGTAATATTATGTTTAAGAATAAATGAATATTTTCATTTCCATTGTTAATCATTGCAGTTTTCCAAATAAAATAGGATTCTTCTTACAAATAATACAGAAGGTATTGTAATTTTTTTTTTTTACTGCAACATCTTCCCTGTTGAAAATATTGATCGCTTCTGTTTCGCTTTTTCTTCTTATTCTCTTTACAGGATTTCTTATCCTGCATTTTTTAACGCCGTGAACACATCAGAGAGACACTCAGCCGATCTGCATAAGAGGGCGGTTCCTCTGAAGTTTGTGGTTGCCAGGGAACCGCGATACTTTGCCGATTAGTTTTACAGTCGTGAATATATTTTTAGTTTATTGTCTGACATTTTGGGCCTGTTTTGAAATGGATGACAAAATAATTTTAGAATCAAGGTATGTGGTCGCAACAAACTCAAGGACGTATTTTTCTTCAGTAAATGTAGTTTGTCTTATCGGCTGCTATAGAACTACTGATGTAGCTGTGGGTTAACCCCTGTGTCACCGTGGTTAGCACGTATACTAATGACCGAGATGTGCAGACTGGTGCTAATTAAAGTTTGTGTGGTTTATTCCCTCCAGGTGGAGCCAGGGTTTTACGAACAAATACGTCGAGTTTGTTGACAGCAATACAGTGTGCTACGCATGTGGGAATGATGTCTGTTTTTTGAACCTCGACAGTAACATACGTCGAGTGTTTCATAGTCCTTGCAGAGGCACTGGTGCGTTGACGGCCAGTGGCCAAAATGGAATTTTTGCCTTCTCTGACCAAAAGACATCCCCATCAATTTTTATACACACCTACCCCGACTTTCAGCTGAAGAATGAATTGAAAGGTAATGTTTATGTTCTGTATAACTCAATGTTTAGGATAATTGCACACATTGTTAATTTAAATCTAGGGGTCAATTGTATGTCTGGTGTAAAGTTCAGAAACATCTAAAGGAAACTACAACAGAGCAAACAGCTCTGTTGTAGTTGTTTTGTTCTGTACTGTTACATCATGATTTATTGTTATCACTAATATACAAAGTAAAAAAAAAGTGACAAACCCAGATAAAGGTATCAGAGGAGTAACAAGAACAGTATAAGAAATAGAATGGAATGAAGGTATTCTGTAAATCACATGAATTGGAATACTCTGGTCAGATTAGATTAGGTATTTGAGTAAGTATACTCAGTTAATTCTACACAGGTATCATGATTTTAATGTAATTTTTGCCTGGCATGTATTGTATTATTTATATTTGTTAACATGCTTCCCCAAATAGTTACCACTGATTCTTTTTAGGGACAGCACAATTGGGATACACATCCCTGACATTGAGTAATGATGCTCCTTATTTGGGCTGTTGTTCCTCTCTCCCAGATCACACAATAACAGTTTGGTGAGACAATGAAAGTAGTACACTGCATCGTATTGTTATTTTTTCCATCATGTTTGTTAAAGAAGATCTGCTCTGTTAATATAATCATAATTTCATGACAGGAACTGGGAAACCGCTGAGCCAATTTGTACACGACCTAAAGCTGGGTGTGATGTCACATCTTTGGTGTTCAACCCTCTGAATTGTCTCCAGCTTTGTGCTCTTGGCTCTACATCAATCACTTTGTGGAATATTGAGAAGAGTGACAGATTTCATCTCCTGAAAGCAAGGTAAAGCAGAAACCTAGATTGATATGTGGACATGTCATTTTCTGTGTTTTACTTGTATACATCCTCCCCAAGTGCAAAACATGCAGAACTAGACAACAATGTGAAGAAATATTGTGCATGTGTGTATCAATTTTTTTTTACATTTTAGGGTGATAGAGCTTCCAGCAAAAGATGGTTCCTGTGCTGATAGATTGCACTCCCCTCCTACTGACAGCAAACAGTCCTATTTGGGTCCAGTCATGCCTCCATCGGCCATCTCAGGGCTCAAAGAACACAATGCAGAAAAAATCTTGGTAACATCCCTCTGTCACCTTTACATCAATGTCAACGAATGTCATTCAGCATATTTACTATCTGGCAAAAAAATTATGACAAATTCTAACTGTTTTCTATCTCTACTCGTCTTTACTCAGTCTAAACTCTTCACCAAAGCCAGACTAACTCCTACTGCCATCTGCTGGAAAGATACATCAGAGCTCTATGTGGGCTGTGCAGAAGGCTTTCTACTTGTTGTGAACGCAGAGAGTCTGTCTGTCTCTATATCCTTCAACCCCACAAGTAAACACACACTGACACAATATAAAAGAAAAGAAAAAACACACAAATATGCAGAGATGCTCTCAATTGTAGCTCAAACAATATATAAAGTTAGTTAACATCTTTTTTTGCTCGCTCTATGTTCAGCTCCTGACGCCATCCCTGAACTCAGACAGATCAGCTTTCAAGGATTAACCTTTAAAAAAAATGGTTTGATCGCCGTTGGAAAGGTACAAACACACACACACACACACACACACACACACACACACGCACACACACACGCACACACACACACACACACACACACACACACACACACACACACACACACCACTAGACTCACTGACTGTAAGCGTAGCACTTGATAATGTTTGTGTTTTACAGGAGAATGTGGTTCACTGTCTACAAATTAACAAGGCTCAGATCAACATTACACGAACGTGGCAACTAGAAGGACCTGTCTCAGCAGTGATGTCATTCCCTGACAATGAAAGAGTAGCTTTAAGTTCTGATACGGTTAGTCCTTAAATCTACATTAGTGCCTCTGTTTCACATAAAACAAGATATTTCATCAAGAAATAAGATGATAAAGAAAACCTTCTTCATAGGAAGATTTTCTTGTTCTTTAGGGACAAATCTACATTTTGAATCCAACTCAGTCAGACCAGATCGTGAAGGTGTTGGATTACCTCAGGGGCAACTTTGTGGCAGCAACTTTGTTGCCCACCAACAAGAACATTTGTGTGGTAAATATTAGTGTCTTCAATAATTACAGTGTCTCGTGTTGGAGTGTATAATAAGATCATTGTCTTTCAGGAGATATGTGATGTTTTTTTGTTCTGGTTGCAGTCAGTGAAGGATTCTGGAGGACTGCAACTGTGGACCGCAGAGGGAATTTCCATCAGTTCCCTGTCGCTTCAAACTGAGGTCAGATTCTCAACATCTGAACACTCAGAAAGTATCAGTCGTGTCACAATAAGAACTTGAAGTCATGTGAAATCATAAACTTGAAGCTTGTGATCTTTGTTTAGGTGAAGAGTCTGGCCTGCTGTCCTGTTGCACAATATGCAGCAGTTGGAACAGCAACAGGAAATGTCCTCTTCGTTGACCTGAGTAATGAGCAGCAGCCTCGCCTGGTGCACCAGGTTCATCTCTACAACACGTCTGTGGATCACCTTGTGTAAGTGTTCTTTTCCTGTGACAAATTACCCCATAATAAATGTACAAGTACAGGTTTTGGATATCTCTACTAAGCTGTTTGTTCATTTGTGCTTCTCCAGGTTCGATCAAGAGGGACATTACCTTCTCTCCGGTGCGTCAGATTCACATATCTATGTCTTATATGCAAAGCCGTCAAAACAGTTTTCATGCATTGGATACACAGGTAAATACTCCTTTTAATAAAGACTAATGTGGTAAATAACAGATTTTCTTTACAAACATTATAAACATTAAAAAAAGTTTTTCAACACAAATTAAATATGTGGATATGTGGAAAATATTCACATTATTTCAACACTTTTGCCTAAAAAGAACAAGGTCTTTGTCAGCTCCATGATAAAATATTAAAGGATAGGGAGACACAAAGTTCCCTTTCATCCTGTACTCATTTAATTTTCTTTTCAAGTTGCTCCTGGACCCATCCTGTCACTTTCCACTCAATGTATCAGGAAAGACAAGGAAGTGAAAGTTCTTGCGCTGTGCAGCAGACAGAAGGACAAAAGTCCTGGCGGTAGCCTGCTTACAGTGCTCTCCCTGCCCAAGGCCAACCTCACAGGTACATCGCTGATTGATTATATTCTAATTCTATTAATAATTTTATCAGAACCAGGTCATTTTGTTAATTTTGTATGATTAAAATAATGGCCTGTAGCTTCTTTTTTTCTGTGGCTGCAGATACAAGCGATAAGTAATAAAGTTGTCTTTTACAGAACTTCAATTCTTGGAATCTTACAAAATAATATTAATCATTTTTAACAATAGACTTTAATCTTATTGTCAAGAGAAACCTCTTTCCATGAACATAAGAATCACTGATTAATATTTCCCAAGTGAACATTTTTATCCATGTGTTGAAACATGTTTTCATAACAATTAAGAGTAATTTTATTTAAAGTATTTAAAATAAACAAAGCCTTAATTTATGCACCAATGATAGCTGTTATTATAAAAATGAAAAGAACTGTTTCAAATGATTTATTCATGTTAAAATGTATTTATTGTATGTCTCTTTTGTAGGTCCAGACTGTGTTCATCAATATGGTTGCTTGTCTACAAGTGTCCTCCAAGAGTCCAGATTCGAGGTGCCTGATCCAGTTCAGTCCTGCATTCTGGGAGACAGTCAAGTCTTCGCCTGCTGCCAGAAACGGAAATCTCTTCAGACATTTAAGCTTCCTTCAGAGGTTTACTGTCTGATCCCTATTTTATTTATTCATTATCTCTTACTAATATTATAAAAAATAACTATAGAAAATTATAGAAGCGAGTCTTTGTGTTTTTGACATACAGTATGAGTTCATAAACTGTTTATTAACTTTTGAAACCATTATCTTGCTTCCTGATTTCTAGGTTCAGGATGCAGGGAGTGACTCTGCAGAGGAGGTGGTCCAGCTGAAACCACAGCAGGAAGTGAAGGGTCATCTTCTGGGCCCCGTCTCTCTTCTTTTGTCTCCTAACCAGTTATGGCTGGCTTCTGTCGGCCGTGATGGCTTTCTCCGCATACGAAAAGCTGCTTCCCTGGTAACAACTCATTTTATATGGTTAAATTTTTTTCCTCACAATGATTGAACCACATTTCTGTGTCCCTTGTGTGTTACAATGCTGTTGCTGCATTTACAGGAGAGCTACATTGAACTGCAATGTAACAGTCACCGTGACGTTGGAGCTGGGAGTGTATCATTCTCTGCAGACAGTCAGACACTCATCACCACTGGCTATAAAGATGGCTCTCTCCTGTGCAGTCGTGTCAGGTAAGACAATCCCCTGCCAACATGTCACATTTTCAAGCGTAGATAGAGCTGTTTTCCAGTGTTAAATACATTTCACAGCATAGTCTTATTTGGCATGCACCGGCACTCTCTTACTGTGAAGTTTAAATATCTTTTAGTTTTTATTCTTCCTCTTTGTTTTACTTTTTTCATCTATTGTTAGTACAGTATGTGTAGATCACTGGCTGTTGAAATCATTTATCAATAACCTGGTATTATTTTTTCTTTAAAAAGACAATAAATCCATAAAATACCAAACCAACAAGCAAATTTGATAATCTTACTATTCAGACTACAATACTCTGCTCTCATGCCAGCGCATCGCTGAACAAGAAATATTGACAAGAATATTATTGAGTGAGGTAATTATTTGTGTTTATAGATTTTTGTTGTATAAGTCAATCTTCTTAACAAAGTTTACTTAAGATCACATCTGCCACATTGACATTAATTATTTAAAGACCATCAAAATTACTATTTTTTTGTGGATGAATGGATCAATTGGCTACCTTCAGCCCTCCCTAACAAATCTATTCATCGCTCTTCTTTCCTATTCTGTATGTTGACATTGTTTACATGGCTTCTTACAGAATCAAAGGTATGGATGCTGCTAAGGTGGATGATGCTACTCAGTCTATGACTGATTTCCTGGAAAACCAGTTTAGCCCAGAGAATCCTGTCCTTACTGGCTTACCTGACTGGGGTCAGTGGTCTCCTGTTGGCAATGAAAAACAAAAAGAAAGTGAGGTAAATTCATTTCTATTCTGTTTAAAATGTAAATTACAACACACAGCTCTAAAACTAGCTGTGTTGGGGCTTTTTATTTTTCAAATATCAAATAATTTGATCGTACACATTTAAGAGGAATTCTCAACAGCATCAAGAATGCAACAAACAGTTGTAATTAAAGTAATGATGGTTTTGTTCAGCTATATAGGTTGTGTTGGTATAAAGTTGAATGTTAGACATGTTTAAAAAAAACTGTAGAAAAGATAGATATACAGTACAATTAGAGGGTCTAACAGAAATTTTTGTAATAACCTTTTTTAACGTTTGTTGATGGGATGGAAGCCACTAAGGTAATAATGTAAACTTCTACTACTGCCTTTTGATCCTTCATGTATTATTTTATTAACCGTATATACTTATTTTTATTTCTATCTATATTTTCTTTCATCTACATATTGTCTATTCATTTTCATCTATTCTCCTTATGGCTGTTGGATAATGGTATTATTGCATCCTATAGATCAGGGTTTATTTGTATGAGTGTCTGGTGCATATATGGGGTATAGGGAGCAGGGCTGGGGGGCTAGGTTGGGTTTAGGTTCTTTTCTGTTGAGTTGTTTGTTGGATTTGTATTGTAAAACGAGGAAATGAAAAAAAGACCTTGAAAAAAAGGAAGAAAAAAAACCTGTAGAATATAGTGGTAAACATGAAACATTGCTAAAAACAATAAGCTCCACGCTTGTTTCAACAAAATATATTTTTTATTCTTAATTAAGGGACTGTGGTCTTAATGCTGGTGAAAATATCATTTAATATAATTTAATTTATACTGAAGGGTGTAATTTTTTTCTGAAACAAGGCTTCATTTACTATATCAACTAACTGAAAAAACATTTTAGCTATGTGTCAAAACAAATGTTCTCATTGACACCTGTGTGTTCATTCTATTTGTGTGATTAACTCTCTGCAGGTTCATCCTGGAGTAGAGACTGTGGATATGACAGAACAGGATGACATTCTGTCGGCTCGACCTTCACACCCCACCTGGATACGGAGCAGGAGAGAGGCGGTCAGTGAATAACATACTGAAATGTTCGTGGTCATGAGATCACATAAACTATTTCTAAATACTGTTCTTCTGTCTCTACAATGTTGGAGGTGGAGGGGCATCAGGCTAACAATTTTTTGCATTTAACATCTGCTTGTTTGTATTTTACATTTATTTAATTCCATAAGGTTTAATGGTACTTGTGAAGGTGAAATCACACACATTTTCAAAATGATTCAATGTTCATTGACTGTAATATTTCACTTCTATTCACTTCATCTATTTATTTATATATCACTTCTTCCAGCGTGAAGCGTTTGAGTGGTTAGTAAAATCATTCATCTTCCCCTCCCTCTCTGGACCAACTTTTGTTTGCCTATAGGCCCAATAGCTCAACTAAAGACTCTGTTGTGACTATCAAAGCCAAATATAGTCACTTAAGCAGTGTTCTATCTGACATTTGGAGTCCAAGGATGAAACATGAAGCTATTGTTGCAGATGTGGATATTTATTTTAGCCTTTCAATAAAAAAAATACATTCTATGCAGATGGACTATGACTGGACTAGACTGAAATAAAATAAAAAATTTTAAAAAGCCTTTGCAGTCAGCAATAACATTGGCACCTCATGTTACCGTCTCTGTATCAGGCAAAACTACATTGTGCACCATTTGATTTATTTTGTTTTAGCTTTTCCTATTCCACTTTTGGGTTACAGTTAGGACTTATAATATTTAATACAAATTTTTGATTATTTATCATTACTTTTGGTATTACATAATTTTCTATGTATTTCATGCAGGAATCTGTCACCAAGAATTTTATAGATTTTATTGTTTATCTATGTGGATGTTGGGCGTATGATATTAAAAAAAGGCTGGATTGATTGATTGATATTTTGAACAGGTAATTAAACAAGACAATGAGCAATATTCTCAGGAAAAGCAGGAGCTGAAGAAAACCATGAAAGAAATACGTGGCACTGTAAGTGGGGTCTATTACATTTTATCTTATTAACTTCTCGAGCAAAAATAAATACCCTAAGAAATAGATGGTTTGCTCGGTGCTTTTAAATTCAAGAGGAGTTTTCAGTGTAATACAGTATATGCAGCTACACACATAAAGTAATTTAAAAACACTTGTCTTTTAAATATGAAGTTATATTTAGAAAGATAATAATGAGTACATTAATAAATACATACTATATGAAAAAAACAACCAGTGTGTAATCAAACTCATGGTAGTGTTGTTTTGAAAATTACGTATAAGGAACATTTAAGGAACATATAAGTGTTAAAACATTCACACACACACACTGAACTGTGTATTCTGTTTGGTCAGATCCTAGAGATGATACGAGACAATGACAGCTTCCCAGAAACTGAGCGTCTAGAGTTAAAGGAGTTTAACGTAGATGTTGATGAGCAGAAGAGACTGGATGCCATGGTGGAGCAGGGGGTCACACAGGTAATGCATCCATGGAAGCATGATTATGATTAAGCTTTAATTTTGTGCTGAGGTCACAATGGAATTTATGATTAATGCACTCAAATTGCAGGTGAAAAATGAAATAAAGAGTGGAATAGCAGAAAATTGTGACCTCCAAGATGTCCTAAGGAATGAATGCTGGGATTCTCTGATGGTCAAAAGCAAGACTATTAAGGTAAAATGTCTCATGAACAAGCATTAATGTAGCCACAAGAGAGCACAAGCCAGTTTCTTATTGTGCCAGTCCCAAGCCTGGATAAATATAGAGGGTTGTGTCAGGAAGGGCATCCGATGTAAAAACTTTGCCAAATCAAACATGCAAACCAAATCTATGACTTCCGTATCGGATCGGTCGAGGCCCGGGTTCACAACGACTGTTATCAGTGCCGGTGGAAATTGGACTACTGTACTTTAAAATCACTTTTGACTGTCTGTCGCAGGGCTTTCACTCTGATCATGAAGTGAAAAACTACCCTCTGAAAGAGCAAACAAAGAAAGAGTTGGAGGACCTTCACCAAGTCGAGAGGACGAGAAAGATTGAAATTGCAGCTTGCATGGTAAGCAAAACTGGTTCACAATAAACAACAGTAACTATTTATTTATTAATTCCATCCATTCATCCATCTATCCAGCCTCTTCATTTTAAGTCTGTTTCTCCACATTTCAATTCTGGCAGAGTGACCCAAAGAGAAGTTCCAGCCCATCGAGGGAGACAAAGGAAGGGCACGAGGATATCCTTGAAGCAGAGAGTCATGCTTTAACCGGAAGTATCACTGCTGAGTTAGGATATTCAAATCCTTACATCTATGACCAGCTCAGCTTGAAAACCACAGAACAAAAGATCAACCAGACAGTTCTGCTGCAGGTGGGAACCTGTTCAAAAACAGTACTATTTCAAGAACACTCCAGAAAGAAGTGATCTTACATGGTTTTTTTGTGCATTTCTCTAAACTCTGAATGCAGGATGTTATTTATCGTATCAAAGCAGCATTCAATGCTGACTTTGACAACTTGCACAAGCAGAAGATGCATGAACTCAGCCGTGTGACGGAGAGGAACAAACGCATCAGGGAAATCATGGTGGCACTGAAAATTGAGGAGAAGCTGTGGGAACCTACCCTCTCTGTTTGGGAGCAGCCTGAGAGATTTCTCACCGTGGACGACTCAGAGGTAACTGACCTCTGAACCAGTCAGCCAGCTGGCAAAGTTCAGAGAAACTCACAGCATATAACAGAAATTGCTATCTAAGAACTGCCATTTTTTTCCAACACTAGATAAAAGTGGAAAAGTACCTCACCGCAGAAGAGAAAGAGGAGGAGGAAAAGAAGAAATCTGAGCAGAAACTTCTAGCTGCAAATGTATGCTGCCACAAAGACATTGTTTTGTTCAATTCTTATTTGTTGCTAGTTTTTCTGCTAGTTAGTCAATGTAATTATTATCTCATATCAGGTTATCTATCAGGTTATCTCATATCTAATATCATATTTAGGATGTTTTTGTTTGTTTCAGGCTAATAACTCCAGAATAGAAGGTGTTAAAAAGATGATGGGTGGAGTGCTTGAAAAACAAAAAGAAGACATCTTAAAAGTGGTGGGTCACAGTATTCATATTTTTGTTAAAATGTACTGATATCACGTTATTTCAAAAATAATTTTATGAAATGGTAGACAGTTTTACAGTACAATAATATTTAGTAGTGTGTTTTTCAATTAATGTAAAGACTATTTTGAAATAATTTTAAAGTATTAAATTAGTTTGAATGACAGGAAGAAAAAAAGCAAAGGAAATTCTTTTGTCAGACTTGTCATCATTTCTCATGAGGACTCCACAACGCTTCATTACAAGGGAAACGTCTAATTGTTTGTTTCAAAGAAAATTCCATCTTATGTTTCTATTGATGTGACTCTGCAGGAAATACCTCCACCCAAGTTTACTTTGAATAAACCTCACACTGACTGGAGTGAGGAGGAGAAACGAGTCTACAAAGATTACGAAAACAAAAGAAAAGACCTGGATGAGGAGAAGGAGAAATACAAAAAGGTACAACAGTCAGTTCTAATTTGTTACAATCCGAAATGTCATTAACGTCTGATCAACAGAAATCACAAATTTAATTCTGTGACTGCAGTCCTTGGAAAATGAAATGGCAACACTTCAGACCTCCTCCAAAGATTCATCTGAAAGATTTGATGGAAAACTAAGACAGCTGTTTGAGAAGAAATTGCAATGTGAAACGGCAATAAAACAGGTGAGATAACACACACAGACACATGCGCATGCACGCACGCACGCACTCACACACACACACACACACACTATCTGTATCACTTTTCATTTTGCCTCACTTTATCTCATTTTCCTTTCATGACCTGAAGTTACCTGTCTCATTGTGTTTCCTGCTTTGAATAATATTATAAGATATTTTCTATATGTGTCAAATTTAAACCAGTTAATGCTTAATGTTTGCGTTTTTATGTCTTTTTACAGGAAGAGCTAAAGATTTTGCATCTCATCTATTCAGTCCAGATTGAACAGGAGATTCAAAACAGGGAGCTGGAACTCAAGATCAAGCTTGAAGAAGCAGTGATTCACAAGGTCAGAAAACATCATTTAACATTATGTTGAAGGAATTCATGAATGCCTAATTCACATTCTATTATCTGTTAGACACCTTTATTTATGGAATTGGATAACTAACAGGATACTAATCTTTCAGTTGCCCAGACTTGTTTTAAAGAGCTAACCTGCTCATTTGTTCATGCTTTAAGATTACATGTCACAGTTTTATCATCTTATTGACACATTTCTTCAACAGGATGGAATTTCAGAGGTAGTGAAGGAACATGCGAAAGAAGTTCAGTCATTTCATGACACCTATGAAGGAGCTGTAGCTGAGGACAAAGTACGACAGCTCGTACACTACTGGTCATTTTGTCTGTGTTTGCACTGAGTTAATATAATACTTGCTATATGTTTTCCGAGGTTCTTGACAAAGAGTTCAGGAAGGAGTTCTTTGATGTACCAAGCCATGTATTTGATCACCTTTTTAAATTATTCAAGCGTAGACCCAGGTTTGTTAATGCCAGCATTTACTTACAAACACCAAAATGTACCGATGCTGAATCATAACTTCATATTACATGTACAGAGTTGCACAATTTAATTTCCACATCATAAATTCTGAATGAGTAAACACTGACTCCTGTCTGTTATGACTCAGAGTTAAACGCTCTGTGCATTCTGATGCACTGGACAATTTGCTGAAGGCCATGGAGGAGCTGGATGCTCCAGAGAACATGCCAGAAGGACTGGATCCATTTGTCTGGGAGAGGTTTTGTCATGTCCGCAGAATAAAAGTAGAAAGTGAGCATAAGGTAAAAAGATTTATTTCAATCAATCATAAGGTAAAAATAGGGCAGACTGGAAATCCACATAATGGCTTTTGACAGTGTAAAGAAGCATTTAGCACATTTTATAATCCCTTACAATCATTCTTTTTATTCTTAATAAAAAGCCTTGTCTTTTTTTGAGATTTGCTTCTCTATCACTGCATTTTTATGTTCACACTTTCCAGTTCAACCAAACTGATGAAACTCATTTTGGAAACTTTACCAAATGATTATTCTCTATTTATGCACTCACAGTTTGACATGTCTTTTGTAGCTGAAACTAAAAGCTTTAGCTTTTGCTGAGATGAGGACGTTCCATCAGAAGAGGATTGATGAGGAAAGTGCTGCTCAACTGGAAATTCAGAACATCTCTGATGAACTTGAGAGGTATAACTGTAATGCTGTCAGACATTCTTATTACAAGGGTTCCCTTACTTCCCTTTAAATTAGTTTTTTTAAAAGTCAGTGTAATTTTGTGTTTCTTTATGGAGGAATAATCTTTTGTTCTGCTCCCTCCTAGCTTGCATAAGGAAAAGAACGATCTCCTGACTGACATCATGCTCCTGGTCATCCTCAAACAGGACCAGGTGGAGGTGACTCCTACAGACCTGACTGTGGACTACAGTGACTCAGTCCTTGTCCACAGGAAGGTGGTGGAGGACCTCAACAGCACCATCAAGGTAAATCATTACCACCAGACATTGAATACAGAACCTGGAAAAGTGGACTGTTTATGATATTGATAGATCTCTATACAAACATATTCTGAAACTGTCTTTCAATGGTTATGATGATCCGTCAGACGCTTGGAGACAAGCAGATTGCTTCAATGGTAAAGTACAAAGATTTCCGTAAGGCCATCGTCCAGCTACAGTGGGAGCACAAGAAGCTGAATATGCAGATAGAGGACCAAGAAGAGAAGGAGAGACAGATAAAAATGTTGAAACTCAATGAAGATCAACAGCATGTGAGTGTAACCAGGGTACTAAACACCCTACTTATAAGCAATCCAGGGACCTTTCATTCCAAGTTAAACACTGTTCAATAAGAATTCATCACTTTCTGTACAATTTTTTAATTAGAATGTCAACACAGTTTTCCCTGTGCACAACTTTGACATGTTTATTACAAGTGAAATGTTTTTAACTTCTGTGTCTATTTGAAATACTAACAAAACGGCTTTTTGGGGCTGGACCAACTGTGTTCGCATTTCTGGCCAAACTTCACTCAATGATGCCACGGCAGGTATTTTAGTTTTGGCAGCTTTGGCTGTTTTGAAATGAGAAATATATTGCAATCCATCTGTACGAAGTTTGTTAGGACAGATACACTTATTCATGGAGGTCACACACCCATTTATTTATTTTTTGTACCTTTCAAAATGCTTATCTAATAGGTGAAGATCGTTTGAAAACTCTACCTCCACTCCCTCAATCCCTGTTTGACTTTTTCAACTGTGTTCATGCCATGTTACATATTAGGATAAATGGAGGTGTTTCGATTTTCCTTTGACAGTTTTAAGAAATACAGTTCACTGAACTTGACAGGACGATACATGCAACCCATAAGCACACATGGAATTTCCTGAGTTAGCAAAATTCGAGGGTGCTGGTGGTTTGGCAAACAATAAATTGACATCAAGTGAGTCACCTGTCAACTTAATTTCAATGGTTGGATGAGCACAACTTGTTTCTAGGCTTGAATGTCTATTTCCTCTCACAAAAGATTCTGTTTGGATTTGTCAAGGTGTGGCACGCTTCTTCTTGCCCTTACTTAGGTCCTTAATTCCATGGGCAAAACTTAAAATCAAAACAAACCCATTCTCACAACATTTTAAAATAAGAGGGAGATGACACGTCGCATTAGTAACCCAACAAACTATAATAGAGCTCTTCCGTCTTTGCAGTCTTTTAAAGACAAATGTCAAAATTATTCTCATGAAAATTAAAAAGCTGTATATTTAATCTGTAAAAAAAATAACAACTCAGTAATGAAAGGCACCACTCCAGATCATGATTGATGTGTATACACAACCGTGAAGGTGATGCACTAGGTAGCATTGTTGACTCACAAGAAGCAGTTCCAGGTTTGAGTTCTTCCTGTGCAGAGATCCTCCATATCTGCGTAGGTTCTCTCTGGGTTCTCCAGTTTCCTCCCACCTCCAAAAACAAGCAGCTCTGGTAAATTGGTCACTCTAAATTGTCCATAGGTGTTAGTGTATGTCTTTGTTAGTATCTCGTGTGATCATGCAATAAGCTGGTACATCATCCGGGGTGTACCCCACCTTTCGCCCATAGCCAGGGATAGGCTCCAGCAGACTCGTGACCCACAAAGCCAATAAGCGAATGTAGAGGAGATGATTGCAGTTGATGGGAGGATGGAGGTATACACAGGATGTTGAAGTTTTTCTATTTTCTTTCCAGTATCTGAACAAGTCTGATCGACAAAGCTTTGTGTCCAAGCAAATTTCCATTCTGGAGGAAACAATAGCTTTCAAGGAAAAGGTAACAAAAAAGGACAGCAATCCCATCAATCATTTTTTGTATTTTGCATTTCCTATACCTGACTGTTGAAATTGGTTTTATTTCTACTGTACTTTTAGACTCATCTAAAGAGTATACATCATCACATTAAAAAGACTGAGCATCTTAAAATACAAGTAGCAAAGAAAACCAATGAAAATGCTCTTCTGGATCAGCAGCTATGTAAAATGGAGATGACTGTGGCAGAGATGAAAAACATCTATGAGGCAATGGGTAAAAACATAATTTAAGCTCTGATACAACACTACATATTTTAGAACTATTTGATTTATATCATCGCTTGTTTGATTTTTAGCTGCAGAGGAAAGTCAAGAAGCTCAAAAAAAGGAGCGCTACCAGGAAATGCTCCGGAGGAAAAAGCTGAAGGACCTCGCCAGAGCCCAGATGGAGGAATTGACTTTTCTCAGGGCAGAAGTTGAGCGTTTAAGGATGAAGAACTTTCCTTCTCTTGCTCACCTAAATCACAGCTGAGAAGTCATCTGTTCATCAGACATATCATTTTCCAAATGTTTAGCAATTTAACTTATTGAAACATTAACTAGCTGCTCTTTGAAACTTTACATCTTCATCTGTTCATGAGGTATTTTACTGTAAAATTCTTTCAAGAAGAGCAAATAGGAATGTCTGAATTTTCTTTAGGTTGCTTGGAAACATTTCATCTCTCATCCTAGAAGCTTCTTCAGTTGTCAAAAGTCGGAACTGAAATTGATTTATTTTTGTTCTTCTTTCATTCTTAAACAGTTAAGGAATAAACAACTTTTTGTTGTATTATGCGTCTCACTGAAACCCTGCTACATATTCGTCTGTTCATGAGATATTTTCAGGGAAAGGCAAGAGGGGGCAGCTCAGTTTGCAGGTTAATGACAGGTTGGGTGTACAGCACATGCTTGGAGGAAACTTACAAAACTAATGCAGAATTGGAATATGTGAGTCTCAAGCCGTTTCTACTTGCCCCAAAAGTTTGGTCAAACCCCCACCTTCTCTGTTTATCTTTGTCCCAGGGAGAAATCTGTAAAGGCTGCAGCGCAGCTGTACAGATTGTACAAGAAACTTAAAAGCTCCAATCTTCATCGTGGAAGGCTTGTCATTGCAACTTAAATGCTGCATTTCCAGGGTTTGCGGAATACATGAACTGTGTAATCAGGAAGAACCAGACTTTAGTGCTGATATAAAACATGCTTACACTGCCATAGCCAAGCCACCTGCCCGACGATAACATCCTCTTATATATTGAAACAGGTATCAAAATGGACAATGGACTGTAGGAAGAAAACATTTCAAGAGGAGCTGAACCAGAGGTTCAGTAAAGCCGAGAAACATAATAAAGAGAGGAAAATATTGAGCCACAGACTTAAAAAATAAAACAAAATCTATGGGACTTTATGAAATCAGTCACCAGTGTGAGACCCACTCAGAAATCCTTACCTTTTCTAGATGAACCGGCTCACTGCAATGAGATGAATGATGCTCGGCTGCTGTTTGCTATTTTACTTTCAGCCTTTAACAGATCCAATCTCGTACTCTCATGAACACAATAGCTGTTGAATATGAACATTTTTGCTACCAAATGGTTCCTCTGATTTCTTATTAACTACTCAGCGAGTCCAAGTGAACTGGGCTCTGTCAGAACCCCTATCAGAATTGACACCCCTGAGGGTGCCTCAGTTCATCAGTCCTGTTCAAACAATGTAAGAGTCAACAATTACATGACCAAATACTATGAAGACGCAGCAATCCTGGCTCTCATGCCAGACACATCTGACATAGCTACATACAAAACTGTGTCCAGTGGTTTGAAAAACTTCCTCATCCTCAAAGTTAGGAAAGTTTCATTGGTTTCTCAGTCTATCAAAACCCTAAATAAATAACTACCCAATACCGATCCCTTGTTGTGACTGCTGTTGTCCAGTGTGCAACTTGCCAATACAGTGAGAGTGTGTCAATATGCCGAGAGTAATCAATAAGCATGATATTCTATATTTTTAATAACAGTTACTGTATATGTCCATCCAAGACAAATTTTTTAGGGAAATTGGAGTCCATCTCAGTTTTTTCTCCTCTAAACATAACAGAAAAATAGTATAACAGCAAAAAAGAAAAACAGTAATAACAAAAATCCTAATAAATATGATTTTCACTTTTTACCATTTTTGTACATGGATGAAACAAGTATTACAGATTATAGAGATTATTTATTACGATGTGAAGTCATCCTCTGTGCGATCAAAGTGTAGATTGGCATCATCCAAACCAAAGAGGTCAATAAGTTCTGACAGGCTGGCCTTCCGTCCATGTATTGGAACTTCTGACTGGAGCTCATAAAGCGCTGCTTGAGCACAGCTCCGCCACTTGTCAACTAAGGTCTGAAGTTGTGTTAAATCATTCTAGAACGAGAGAGAGGGAGAGAGAAGGAAATTACTTCTTTCACTCAAGTGTAAGGAAATTACATTGTTCATTTTCAAGCAAAGGATGTGGATGATACCTTGCTTCTGTACATTTTAACCATCTTGAGTCTGCGTAGTGTCTCCGTCTTGTCTTTAACCTCCTTTCTCAGTTGATCTCGTTGGTGTACGGAGTCTGTTGAGGACTGGTTCTTTGGTTTGGCAATAGTTTCACAAACACATTCACTCACCGACCTTGTTTCATTTCTACTGACATTTACATCTCGAGTGATCACAGGGTTATTAACTGTCTCATGGGAATTTGCTGCAACTTGCTGGTCATCCTCCTCGACACAAAGGCGTTTGGCCACAGAGGAAGGTGCGATAAAGAAGCGTCTTGATCTCTTCAGCCTCGCCTTCAGAGAGGAGCTCAGTCTCTGGTGACGGAAATGAATGAATGAATGAATGTCAAGGCAAACATGACAACTACCCGCATCAAACATAAATAAAGCATTAAACAACTATCGCTACATTAAATTGAGCTTAAACTTACATTTTCCTCTTTATTCTCAAATGGACTTGACTCCATTGAATAGCGCAGAGAGGAGCACACGGAGTTTGATTTGCATTCTTTAGGAGTCAGCTCCATCGGTGAAACGTAACTTAGACTCGGGAACTTATGATGTGACGGTAAATAAAATAACGTACCAAACATTAAGTTGCATACCTTTTCCTAAACCAACAAACAGCGACCTTTAAAACACGTAAACGGACACGTAGAAGACTGACGGATACTCTCAGTTTTTCAAGAATACCCACACTAAAATACGAAAACTGTAATATCAATGTTTTAGTTCTACTTCCTTATTTTTGTATCTCCAGACACCCTCCAAAAGCAACCATTGGACAGAATTTGCGACGCTGTTGCCGAAGAGGATCTTGGGTAATGTAGTTAACGTCTAAACACTTCACAAACTTAGCACAGGGTTAAGTAAAGGTTTCCTCATATAGTACATAACACACAAATCATGTGCGAAAAGCTCCATTTTTCTTCTCATCATCAAATTGATTTTGACAGAATGTATATTTATATACTCTGTGACAGCGTTACCAACTGCTCCACCATGCCGCCCCTGATAAATAAATAGTTAAATAAAACTTTCAATTTTGACATTCTTCTAATAGGATGCTCTGGCCAATGAAATTAGCACATATTTGTGACTGGCTGTCAAGGTTGCTAAATATATTTCTTAGTCATTCACTGAGCGCACAGATCACAGAGTAGAGTTGCCGATAACTGCTGTAGCTGGAATAGTGTGTGATGAAGTAGCTATTGTATTGCATGCTTAGACAGAGTTTGCAGTGTTGACACTCTGGATGGTGTGGCAGTGAGTCCTGGGTAATACTCCTCATCACCAGCTTATGTATTCCTCTGCCAAGGACTGAACCCCGTGGAGGGGAGTCCAGTTTTCCCTTTCTGTCACCTGGAAAAGGTACAAATATGTGGGGATCTAATGACTGGCAAGCAAATACAACAGTCTGGACACCCAAACACCAGTTTGGCAGCATTTTCTTTTCAGGTGAAAATTGTATTACTGTCAAAGTGTGTATTTTGATCCCGCTTCCCTTAAAATCATCAAAGTATTATCGAACTATACAAGCCTGTTTCTTGCCCCCGTTACCAGCTAGGGACAATTTCCCAATTTGGAGAACAAAAGAATAGGCAACTCAAAATGCATGCATATAATCCAATTTATTTTCTAAAATCACATGAGTTAATAATGGGTAAATGTTTAAATAACTTAAATAACAATGTTTATGAAATTAATAAAACAACTTGAATAGCTAGGTTTATAAAGGGCACAGTAAATCCAACTACATACTTGTTTGTGTCCACATCTGATATTCTTATGAATTACAACATGGTCTAAAAACCAAAAGCTTCACATTCATTCCAACGGACAATTTGGAACTGACCAGTCCACTGGAAGTGCATGATTTTGGAGACAGGAGGAAACTGCAGAACCCAGAGAAAACCCACACAAGCACAAGGAGAACATCTATACCCCATACAGAAAGGACTCAAACCTCATTCTTGCTGTGAGGCGACAGCGCTACCCACTGCACCACCATGTCGCTCGTGACAGTACTTGAGTTGGTTTTGTCATTTGGGTTCCAGACAAGTGAAGGAGGAAAGTTCCTCAACATAAACACTCAATTTAATGAAAGGATCTAAAGATTTTTCTCAGCTCTTTCACTTTCTCCTCCAAGATCTGTGTCTTCTGAACTGCAGTGGCATTCTGAGCGATTTTCTTTGCTACTTCCCTTTTTATCTCCTCAATCTTTTTCATGCTCTGATGCTGCTGCTTAACATAAACCTGAAAGTTCAAAATAAAATTGATTTAGTACACTGTCATCGGAAATACACAATGCAAAGCTCATGGGATGGGAATACGTTGTCCCTTTTCCATTACCTTTCCTCGAGAAGCAATTCTTTCCTCCAGTATGGCGAGTTGCGTTGGCACAGAAATTTCTTGTTTGGTAGTGCTGAGATACTGCAAAGAAAAGCTTTCTTAAATTGTGTTCAGAGACAAAAAGAGTAATAATTTTAAGTCTGTCAGCAGGTTTCTCTATCAAATGTTCACAGTAGCTCTTTTGATGCTACAGCAGTTTTCATGCTGAAATAGTCACACATGTATAATTTTCAAATGATCTTTAACTATTATAACTATACAACCATTTTAAAAGAGTCACAAAAGCAAAAAAATAAGTGGATGAATTATGAATATGTGTGTACGTCATAGCAAACTTTCATCCAACTGCAAGGCAGATAGCAAGGTATTTCTAACTGCAAAACACCCAACTAAGAGTGAGTGAGATTTGGCCAGAAATGCGAACACGGTTGGCCTAGTCCAAAAACAACATTTTCTTTTTATTTCAAGCAGATGCAGAATTTTTTAATAATTATTTCACATATGTAACCTTGTTGATGAGTTGTACAGGAAAATCTGTGTTGACCATCCAGTTAGTGTTGTGCAGAAAGTGTAGTTCTTATTAACCTGTGTTTCAATTAGAATGAAAGGTCCCTGGATTGCTTATAAGTAGGGTGTTTAGTACCCTGGTTACACTCACTTGCTGTTGATCTTCATTGAGTTTTAATGTTTTTATCTGTCTATCCTTCTCATTTAGGTCCTCTATCTGCATATTCAGCTTCTTGTGCTCCCACTTCAGCTGGACGATGGCCTTACGGAAATCTTTGTACTTCACCATGGAAGCAATCTGCTTGTCTCCAAGCGTCTGACGGATCATCATAACCATTGAAAGACAGTTTCAGAATATGTTTGTATAGAGATCTATCAATATCATAAACAGTCCACTTTTCCAGGTTCTGTATTCAATGTCTGGTGGTATAGATTTACCTTGATGGTGCTGTTGAGGTCCTCCACCACCTTCCTGTGGTCAAGGACTGAGTCACTGTAGTCCACAGTCAGGTCTCTAGGAGCCACCTCCACCTGGTCCAGATTGAGGATGACTTGAAGCATGATGTTAGTCAGGAGATCGTTCTTTTCCTTTTGCAGGCTAGGAGGGAGCAGAACAAAAGAGTATTCTTCCGTAAAGAATCACAATAAATTCGGACTTTTTTAATACTAATTTAAAGGAAAGTGTGCAAAATTTCAAATTTAAGCCAAAGTACACTTCGTCAGGTCATCTACAGTATATTGTATTTTTACCCTTGTAATAACTGTCTGACAAAACTAAAGTTATACCTCTCAAGTTCATCAGAGATGCTCTGAATTTCCAGTTGAGCAGCACTTTCCTCATCAATCCTCTTCTGATGGAACGTCTTCATCTCAGCAAAAGCTAAAGCTTTTAGTTTCAGCTACAAAAGACATGTCAAACTGTGAGTGCATAAATAGAGAATAATCATTTGGTAAAGTTTTCAAAATGAGTTTCATCAGTTTGGTTGAACTGGAAAGTGTGAACATAAAAATACAGTGATAGAGAAGCAAATCTCAAAAAGAGGAAAGGCAAAAAAGAATTATTAAAAGCCTTCGATGTATTTTCATGGTTTAACAATATTTATGTGGATTTCCAGTCCGTCCTCTTTTTATCTTATGATTGATTGAAATAAATCTTTTTACCTTATGCTCACATGTTACTTTTATTCTGCGGACATGACAAAACCTCTCCCAGACAAATGGATCCAGTCCTTCTGGCATGTTCTCTGGAGCATCCAGCTCCTCCATGGCCTTCAGCAAGGTTTTCAATGCATTAGAATGCTGAGAACGTTTGACTCTAAGTCATAACAGACAGGAGCCACTGTTCAGTCATTCAGAACTTATGATGTGGAAATTAACTTGTGCAACTTTGTACATGTAATATGAAGTTATGATTCAGCATCGGTGCATTTTTACATCGCACTTCAAAGCGGTGATGTATTGTAATTGTCAGTGTTCGTCTGTCCGTCCGTCCGATAGTCCGCCAAATATCTTTGCAACCGTTGCAGATAGAAAGATGAAACTAAAAGCACATTACTCGGGCGGCAAAGAGGATGAAAATGAGATGATGACCTTGACCTCAAGAAAAGTAACAAATTTCAACTTTTGTACACTCAGGAACTGGATAAGATAGAAAGATGAGGGAGAAGCCAGTGTGAGTAAGATCATAGATCAAAGTTACTGCTTTGATCTATGAAAGTAGGTCAGAGCACTTAGTTCAATCTTTGACCTATGCAAGTAGGTCAGGGTAAAATATTGAATTCAGGGGTGTCGTGGGATGTTGCAGTCTGTGACTATCTTGTTGTGTCTATCAGTAAATGCTGACATTTACATACCTGGGCCTACGCTTGAATAACTTAAAAAGCTGTTTGATAACATCATCTGGTACAGTAGAAAACTCCTTCCTGAATTCTTTGTCAAGAGCCTAGGAAAACATATAGCAAGTGTTATATTAACTCAGTGCAAACACAGACAAAATGACCAGTAGTGTATGAGCTGTCGTACTTTGTCCTCAGCTACAGCTCCTTCATAGGTGTCATGAAATGACTGAAGTTCTTTCACATGTTTCTTCACTACCTCTGAAAATCCATCCTGTGGAAGAAAGGTGTCAATAAGATGAGAAACTGTGGCTTGTAATGTTGAAGCACGCGCTACACAGGTTAGCTCTTTAAAACAAGTCTGTGCAACTGACAGATTTTAATCCCAAATGCTGGAAGAACACCAATTCCATAAATAAAGGTGTCTGACAGATAATAGAATTTAAATGAGACATTCATGAATTCCTTCAATATTAAATTCTATTCTCTGACCTTGTGAATCACTGCTTTTTCAAGCTTGATCTTGAGTTCCAGCTCCCTATTTTGAATCTCCTGTTCAATCTGGACTGAATAGATGAGATACAAAATCTTCAGTTCTTCCTGTGAAACACATAAAAACCTAAACATTAAAAAAAGACTGGTTTAAGGTTGACACATACAGAAAATATCATATAATTATTCAAAGCAGGAAACACAATGAGAAAGGTTCCTTAATGTCATGGAAGGAAATGAGAAAAAGTGAAGCAAAATGAAAACAGATATACAGTACATACTGTGTGTATTTGCATCTCTTTTGTCTCACCTGTTTTATTGCCATATCACATTGTAATTTCTTCTCAAACAGCTGTCTTAGTTTTTCATCAAACCTTTCAGAGGACTCTTTTGAGGCCGTCTGAAGTGTTGCCATTTCCGCTTGCAATAACTGCAATCAGAATTAAACATGTGACTTATATTGATCACTGATCAGAAGTGAATGTCATTTCTGATGATCATAAATTTGACACGATTGTAATACTTTTATGGTTTTCTCCTTCTCTTCATTCAGTTCTTTTGTTTTCTTTTCATAATCTTCATAGGCAAGTTTCTCCTCCTCACTCCAGTCAGTGTTAGGCTTTTTGGAAGCAAACTCAGGCTCAGGTATTTCCTGTGTAGTAAATTATAAAATCTATCAGCTCTTCATACTAATTTGTTTAACTCAACTGACACAGTATACAATAAGAGGTCATCAGACTGCACAAGAGTTTTTGCATTTCCTTTTCTCATTTTCTTCCTCAGTCATTGAAAGAAAATTCACACTTAAAATAATCTCTACATTACTTAAAAAACATATTACAGTACTAGATATTATTTTACCAAACAAGCTACCATTACATGTAATTATGTTTGAAATAACATGTGATATAGGTTTATTACAGCACAGTACGCTTTAACAAAATCGTGAATACTGTTACCCACCACTTTTAAGATGTTTTCTATTTTTTTTTCAAGAACTCCACCCATCATCTTTGTCAGACCTTTTTTTCTGGAGGTTTTAACCTGAAACAAAGAAAAATATATGATATTAGATAACCTGACATGATATGCTTAATTTGCGTATGTCCATACCTAAATAATTAAATTAATTAAATAGTGGCAAATAAGATTTGAAAAAAGAACTTCTTTTTGGCAGCATACTTTTGCAGCTGTAAGCTCCTGCTGTTCAGATTTCTTGCTGTCATCCTTGTCTTCCTGTTTCACAGTGAGGTACTGTTCCACTTTTATCTAGTGTTGAAAAGAATACAAAAATCTTTTTTTAGTTCTAGGATGATTGAAATTTCCATTGTATGCTGTGTGTATGTACAGTGCGCCCTCGAGGATTTGCGCATTAACACTCGCTACTTCACCTAATCGCGGATTTTTAGTAGGTAGTCACGTGATACCGTAAGCTGACGGCATCCAGACGGCATCTGGAAGTCCATGAGTCTCGGAACACAGCGCACATCCGTTAGACACAAAAGTGCTTTAAACAGTCGAAAAGAGTGCGGGAAAAGGTAATAAAGATAGAAGGTGGTTTAATATCAGTATGGGGAGGGTTCATAAATGTTTAAATTGCCGTAAATAATAAGATAAATAGTTTTTCGCTATATCGTGGAATTCGTTGTTCGCGTGTGGTTCCTGGAACGCATTAACCGCGAGTAACGAGGGCGCACTGCATACAGTGTGTGTGTGTGTGTGTGTGTGTGTGTGTGTGTGTGTGTGTGTGTGTTTTAAAAGTTTATTTGAAACGCTCTGAACTTTGCCAACTGGCTGACTGGTTCAGAGGTCAGTTACCTCTGAGTCGTCCACGGTGAGAAATCTCTCAGGCTGCTCCCAAACAGAGAGCGTAGGTTCCCACAGCTTCTCATCAATTTTCAGCGCCACCATGATTTCCCTGATGCGTTTGTTCCTCTCCGTCACACGGCTGAGTTCGTGCATCTTCTGCTTGTGGAAGTTGTCAAAGTCAACATTGAACGCTTCCTTGATACGATGAATAATGTCCTGCATTCAGAGTTCAGAGAAACACACAAAAGAAACCATGTATGACTGTTTCATTCACTTCTTTCTGGAGCGTTCTTGATGTAGTACTCTTTTTGAACAGGTTCCCACCTGCAGCAGAACTGTCTGGTTGATCTTTTGTTCTGTGGTTTTCAAGCTGAGCTGGTCATAGATGTAAGAATTTGAATATCCTAACTCAGCAGTGATACTTCCAGTTAAAGCATGACTCTCTGCTTCAAGGGTATCCTTTAAATGAAGGAAATGAAATAAACATTGTTGACTTTCTCTTTAACAATAAAGAGTCCACATATGATCAAAACCATTCTAACTTATGACTTAGGCTTCTCTCTGCAATTTAAACAAAATTGTAAGCCACTGTTTTGACCTGTTGAACAGTTTTATTTACCGTGCAAGCTTCCTTTTCAGCCTCCCTTTTTGCCTGAAGTTGACGAAGGTCAGTCAACTCTTTCTTCGGTCGCTCCTTCAGAGGGTAATTCTTCACCTTTTGTTCGGAGTAAAATCCCTGTGGCAGACAGTCAAAAGTGGTTTAAAGTTCTTGATAACGTTCATACAGTATAACCTGCTGTCTTTTCAGTGCTTGTTCATCACCCGTCTTACCTCAATAGTCTTGCCCTTGAGTTTCAGAGAATTCCAGCAGTCATTCCTCAGGTCATCTTGGAGGTCACATTTTTCTGCTATCCCACTCCTGATTTCATTTTTCACCTAAAATTTCAGTGCATTAATATTTTTATTTCTTTTACATTTCAACTTCCATCATTATCCCCGAGCAAAAATGAGGCTTTATCACATTCATGCTTCTGTGGATGCATTACCTTCATGACTTCCTGCTCCACCATGGCATCCAGTTGCTGCTGTTTGTTAACATCTGCATTGTACTCATTTAATTCTAGACGCTCCTGTTCTGGGCTGTTTTCATTTTCTTGAATCATATTTAGCATCTGACAACACAAAGTACACACTTTAGCCACCATACCATTTGTTATGCCAGTATTACCAATGTTTCACACACTGGCATCATTTTTAATTACTGTACTTCTACTGGCTGCATATATTACAGGGATAAGGACACACTTCCCAAATATAAGAAGCGAACAATTGGGGACCCAAGTCCTCAAACTCACACCAGCTAAGATGTTGCCAGTGTGTCAGGTGAACCGCCTGTTGCTCAAGCTGTTGTGTGTATTTCTGTTGTTTTTCCCATTTTAAATGTACACTGCAGTGTCGTGCGATGAGGTTCACACATGAACGTGGTCACATGCTTGATCTGGTTTTATCCCATGGTTTGCCTGTTTTTAACCTGGAGATCTGTGATGCGTTTTTCTCATATTACAAACCCGTACTGTTTGAAGCTGCTGTTCACTTTCACACAGTTAAAACTCGCGCGTCTGCTCGCAGATGTCGAGTTATTATTTTGGAGAGGGGTGTGCAGTTCCGGATTCTGTGTATACGGAAGCTCTTAACTCCTGGTTTCTCGGCACCTGTCAGACTGCCATTGATGTTGCAGCTCATTTAAAGACCAAACGACATATAACTGTATCTGAGCCCTGGCTGAATGAAAAGACCCCTGCTGCCAGACAGGAGTACAGAAGAGTGGAGCAAAAATGGAAAAAAGACAAACTATAAGTGTCTTTTCAAATATTGAGGGATGGTTGGCGTAATCATCAAAAATCTGTGAAGGACGCCAAAAGACCATATTTCTCTGACCTTGTTGTTTCAAACTCACACACACCTTGTGTGTTGTTTAAAGTTATCAATTCCGCTCTGAATCTACCACCGACTGTTGAAACTGACGCCTTAAAATAGTCCAGAATGCTGCTGCACGTCTTTAAACAGGAACAAGAAAGTACAAGCACATCTCACCGATTTTAGCTTCACTGCACTGGCTGCCCATACATTTTATGATTCATTTTAAAATCCTTTCATTTGCTTTTAAAGTCATAAATAGCCTTGCTCCATCAAGTTATTTTATTGGATTTGTATTTGATATTTTATTTAACTGCATTATGTTCATGGTTTTATGGCACATCTGTTGTGTTTTTATCTATTGACTGTGCAGCACTTTGGAAACCTTGTGTTTACTTAAATTGTACTGTATAAGTAAACTGGACTGGATTGGATAAAACAATGAATAATAAATAAGATTAAGACCAAAAACATAAAACTCATTAAACTCACAGTTGTACGTATCTTCTTCATGGTTTCCTTGCGCTCTTCCCTTTGCTTAGCATATTTCTTATTGTCTTCTTTAGTTACCTGTTCAAAATATACAGATTGAAAAGAGGTGAGACATCCTAAAGTAAACGAGTGTTGAATGAACATAAAGCAGCTTTTTGCAAATGCTTATCTGCTTCGTTACAATTTATTCATTCATTTTCTCAACCTGCTTCATCCGTTTGATCAGGTCACATGGAGCTGGAGCCTATCCCAGCTTGTCTTAGGGTGTGAGGTGGGGAAACTCTGGGTGCAACGCCAGTGCACCGCGGAGCTACACACAGACACAAACATCCACACACACACACTCATTCCTATGGTCAATTTGGGACCAGCCAATTGACATGAAGCGCATGTTTTTGGATGTTGGGGGAAGCTGGAGAACCCGGAGGGAACCCAGGCAGACATGGGGAGAACATGCAAACACCGCATAGAGCGGGACTCAAACCTGGAACCACCTTGCTATGCGGCGACAGCGCTACCCACTATGCCGCTGTGCCGCCCTCATTGCAATGTTTTGCTTGATTTTCCCCCTAAGTTATGATAAAGTAAGATACAATAAGATATCACACACAGGTGCAAAAGGCACTTTAATAACCTCCACCTCCGACGTTGTAAAGATATGACTGTAGTTCATAACCACAAACACCCAGCATGTTAGTCACTGACCGCCTCTCTCCTGCTCTCTATCCAGGTGGGGTCTGAAGATGGAGCAGACAGAATGTCATCCTGCTCTGTCGGATCCACCGTCTCTGCTTCAGTGCAGACCTGCAGAGAGTTAATCACACAAATAAAAATCTTTTACATCAAGTTTTTTACCATCCATCTATCTTCTGCCACTCATTTGGGGTCAGGTTTTTTTTTAATGTATTCAAATAATTTCAAATAATCTCACAGTTACTACACTGTCGTGTGTTGCAATTTGCTCTTAAAACACAATAGAAATGAACTCACGCTAATTTCTTCTGCCTTTTCAGTGACAGCAGAAGTCTCTTGGCCCCAGTCAGGTAAGCCAATAAGGACAGGATTCTCAGTCCTGAATATGCTTTCCAGGAAATCACCAACAGACTGCATGTCCTGAGCAGCTTCTTTCAATTTATCAGCTTCTGCATCTTTGATACTGTATGAAGACACATTAAACAACAAAAATGTGAACAATAAGAGGAGTGATAGATATATTTGCTATGGAGGGATTTTGATGTCCAATTTTTTATAAATTTAAAAAGATGACATTCATGTTAGAGTTGTGTGTGCTGGTTGTCTTACCTGAGATGACTGCACAGGAGTGTACCATCTTTGTAGCCAGTGGTGATGAGTGTCTGACTGTCTGTGGAGAATGATACACTCCCAGTTCCACCGTCACGGTAACGGTTACATTGCAGCTCAGTGTAACTCTCCTGTAAGTGCAACAATAACATTCTTACACACAAGAGGGAGAAAGAAAATGTGGTTCAAGAAGAATAACAATACACTTCATTGTACCCTTGGGGAAATTATCCCCACTCTTACTATGTTTTTTTGAACATGCATATATATGTGTCTAATAATAATAATGGATCAGATTTATATAGCGCTTTTCTGGACACTCAAAGTCGCTTTTACATTGGAACCATCCAGCCCCTGAAAGAAACACACACACACACACACACACACACACACACACACACACACACACACACACACACACACACACACACACACACACACACACACACACACACACACACACACACACACACACACACACACACACACACACTCACGAGGGGCCTGAATGCATGCAATTATATACAGTGGGAGGAAAGGGTGACGGGCAGCTGCTTCGTGGTCTACACGGTGGGCTTGTGGGGGTAGGGGATGGTGTTTTGCTTGAGGGCACTTTGGTAGTGCTTTGGTAGTAAGCTAGCCCTTCCCACTGCCAGCTCACAGTCCTGGTGTTTTGGCCGACTCAGATCTCGAACCCCCGACATCCGGTCCCCAGTCCAAGACTTAGGGACTGAGCTACTGCCGCCCCAAAGAGTCTTACAGAATAAAATGAGTTGTTACCATGGAAGCAGCTTCTCGTACACGGAGAAAGCCATCTCGGCCAACAGAAGCCAGCCATAACTGGTTAGGAGACAAAAGAAGAGAGACGGGGCCCAGAAGATGACCCTTCACTTCCTGCTGTGGTTTCAGCTGGACCACCTCCTCTGCAGAGTCACTCCCTGCATCCTGAACCTAGTAATCAGGAAGCAAGATAATGGTTTTCGAAAGTTAATAGACAGTGTAGGAAGATGTATGTCAAAAACACAAAGACTTGCTTCTACAATTTTGTATAGCTGTTTTTCAAAATATCAGCTAGATAATGAATAAATAAAATAGGGATCAGACAGTAAACCTCTGAGTGAAGTTCAAATGTCTGGAGAGATTTCCGTATCTGGCAGCAGGTGAAGACTTGACTGACTCCCAGGATGCAGGACTGAACTGGATCAGGCACCTCGAATCTGGACTCTTGGAGCACACTTGTAGACAGGCAACCGTATTGATCCACGCAGTCTGGACCTACAGAAGAGACACACAATGAATATTTTTTAAGATGAATGAATCATTTAAAACAGCTGTTTATTTTTAAAAATACACTGCCCGGCCAAAAAAAAAGTCACCGTTTGTGTTTCAATAAGCAAATTGCAGTGCTATGGTTGTTGCTTCGTTGGTCAAGTCTAGGCTCAGCAATATTATTCAGCAAAAAAATTAAGTCAGCTGAGTATCTGAATGTACTGAATGACCAGGCAAATCCATAAATGGAGTTTTTCTCCCGGATGTCACGATCATATTCTAGGACAACAATGCCAAAATTTATGGTACTCTAATTGTGAAAGAGTGGTCCAGGGAGTGTGAGGAATCATTTTGACACATCAATTGCCCCCCCACAGTCCTGAGCTAAAAATTAATGCAATTCTGGACAGAAATAAATTCTGTGACGTTGTAAGAAGTTGTCGAAACAATGCCACGGCAAATACGCACCGCAATCAAAGCTACAGGCAGTCATACGAAATATTAGTGTGTGACTTTTTATTGGGCCGGAAAGTGTAGCTTTCCACAGAGAGTTTGCCAATGTTTCATATCCACGACTCTCATTAAAACCTTAAACAACTCCCACTGGGTAAAACATTTGGAACTCCCCACCAGCTGAGCTAAAAAAAAGCCTCTTGAAACTTCATCAAGCTTTTCTTACAAGTTGAGTTAACTTTATGTCTTTATCACTGATGGATTCTTCTGTAGTTGGTCCATAGGATGTCTTTGAATATGCTTTGATGTAGGATGCAAACTGTACTTAAACACACGCTGGGGAGTTTATTCTCAGTTTAATATTACCAGATATTGACAATGATGATTCATCCTGTGAATCTCAGAACACACTTATCATGTTTTATGGTGCAATCTGTGTGACACAAGTCTCATTTGAGTTCTGTCATGATTTCATATCAGCTCTAGTTATCATCTGTCTCTCAGTCTCCTGTTAGCACAATTAATATAACTGCATAAACCAAGGATCTGATGATTTTAAAAAACTTTAACTAAAATTACTATTTTAATTGTTTAAATTCTCATGACAACAACAGTCTTATAAATAATATTAATATTATTTATAAGGTTCCCAGCATTGAATTGAAGACCATTTGAAGTTCTTTTTTGAAGTTCATTTTTTGAAGTTCAATGTTTGTGTGTGTATGCCGACTAACACATATGTATATATGCATGTACAGAAAACTGGAGAGGAAAACATAATTTCCCCATTGTGTGGACTATTAAAGGTGGATTATTATTATTATTATTATTATTATTATTACTTGTCGCTTATATCTGCAGCCACAGAAATAAGAAGCTACACATTATTGTAATTATAAAAAATTAACAAACTGACCTCAATCTGATAAAATTATTCATAGAATAAGAATATAATATATCAGCGACGCACCTGTGAGGTTGGCCTTGGGCAGAGAGAGCACTGTAAGCAGGCTACCGCCATGACTTTTGTCCTCTTGTGTGCTGCACAGTGCAAGAACTTTCACTTTCTTGTCGTTCCTGATGCATTGAGTGGAAAGTGACAGGATGGGTCCGGGAGCAACTGGAAAAAAAATTAAATGAGTACAGGATGAATGGGAACTTTGTGTCTCCTTATCTTTTAATATTTAATCATGAAACTGACGAAGACATTGTTCTTTTTAGGCAAAAGTGTTGAAATAATGTGAATATTTTCCACATATCCACATGTTTAATTTGTGTTCGAAAACTTTTTTTTTAATGTCTGTAATGTTTGTAAAGAAAATCTGTTATTTACCACATTAGTCTTTATTAAAAGGAGTATTTACCTGTGTATCCAATGCATGAAAACTGTTTTGACGGCTTTGCATCTAAGACATAGATATGTGAATCTGACGCACCGGTGAGAAGGTAATGTCCCTCTTGATCGAACCTGGAGAAGCACAAATGAACAAACAGCTTAGTAGAGATATCCAAAACCTGTACTTGTACATTTATTATGAGGTAATTTGTCACAGGAAAAGAACACTTACACAAGGTGATCCACAGACGTGTTGTAGAGATGAACCTGGTGCACCAGGCGAGGCTGCTGCTCATTACTCAGGTCAACGAAGAGGACATTTCCTGTTGCTGTTCCAACTGCTGCATATTGGGCAACAGGACAGCAGGCCAGACTCTTCACCTAAACAAAGATCACAAGCTTCAAGTTTATGATTTCACATGACTTCAAGTTCTTATTGTGACACGACTGATACTTTCTGAATGTTCAGATGTTGAGAATCTGACCTCAGTTTGAAGCGACAGGAAACTGATGGAAATTCCCTCTGCGGTCCACAGTTGCAGTCCTCCAGAATCCTTCACTGACTGCAACCAGAACAAACAAACATCACATATCTCCTGAAAGACAATGATCTTATTATACACTCCAACACGAGACACTGTAATTATTGAAGACACTAATATTTACCACACAAATGTTCTTGTTGGTGGGCAACAAAGTTGCTGCCACAAAGTTGCCCCTGAGGTAATCCAACACCTTCACGATCTGGTCTGACTGAGTTGGATTCAAAATGTAGATTTGTCCCTAAAGAACAAGAAAATCTTCCTATGAAGAAGGTTTTCTTTATCATCTTATTTCTTGATGAAATATCTTGTTTTATGTGAAACAGACGCACTAATGTAGATTTAAGGACTAACCGTATCAGAACATAAAGCTACTCTTTCATTGTCAGGGAATGACATCACTGCTGAGACAGGTCCTTCTAGTCGCCACGTTCGTGTAATGTTGATCTGAGCCTTGTTAATTTGTAGACAGTGAACCACATTCTCCTGTAAAACACAAACTTTATCAAGTACTACGCTTACAGTCAGTGAGTCTAGCGATGTGTGTGTGTGTGTGTATGTGTGCGTGTGTGTGTGTGTGTGTGTGTGTGTGTTTGTGTGTGTGTGTGTGTGTGTGTGTGTGTGTGTGTGTGTGTGTGTGTGTGTCTGTGTGTGTGTGTGTGTGTGTGCGTGTGTGTGTGTTTGTGTTTGTGTTTGTGTGTGTGTGCATGCGTGCGTGTGTGTTTGTACCTTTCCCACGGCGATCAAACCATTTTTGTTAAAGGCTAATCCTTGAAAGCTGATCTGTCTGAGTTCAGGGATGGCGTCAGGAGCTGAACATAGAGCGAGCAAAAAAAGATGTTAACTAACTTTATATATTGTTTGAGCTACAATTGAGAGCATCTCTGCATATTTGTGTGTTTTTTCTTTTCTTTTATATTGTGTCAGTGTGTGTTTACTTGTGGGGTTGAAGGATATAGAGACAGACAGACTCTCTGTGTTCACAACAAGTAGAAAGCCTTCTGCACAGCCCACATAGAGCTCTGATGTATCTTTCCAGCAGATGGCAGTAGGAGTTAGTCTGGCTTTGGTGAAGAGTTTAGACTGAGTAAAGACGAGTAGAGATAGAAAACAGTTAGAATTTGTCATAATTTTTTTGCCAGATAGTAAATATGCTGAATGACATTCGTTGACATTGATGTAAATGTGACAGAGTGATGTTACCAAGATTTTTTCTGCATTGTGTTCTTTGAGCCCTGAGATGGCCGATGGAGGCATGACTGGACCCAAATAGGACTGTTTGCTGTCAGTAGGAGGGGAGTGCAATCTATCAGCACAGGAACCATCTTTTGCTGGAAGTTTTATCACCCTGCAATGTAACAAATACGATACACAAATTAAAAATATTGTTTGACATTGTTATCTAGTTCTGCATGTTTTGCACTTGGGGAGGATGTATAGTTATGTAACAACTATAAAGTTGAATATATGAGTTGAATTGAATTTAAACAGAAAATGACATGTCCACATGTCAATCTAGGTTCAGTCTTTTGTTTGCACAGCAGTTCTGCTTTACCTTGGTTTCAGGAGATGGAATCTGGCACTCTTCTCAATATTCCACAAAGTGATGGATGTAGAGCCAAGAGCACAAAGCTGGAGACAATTCAGAGGGTTAAACACCAAAGATGTGACATCACACCCAGCTTCAGGTTGTATACAAAGTGGCTCAGCGGTTTCCCAGTTCCTGTGTCATAAAATAATGATCATATTAACAGAGCTGCTCTTCCTTAATAAACATGATGGAAAATATGTAAGACACAATATTATGCAGTGCATTACTTTCATACTGTCATTGACTCACCAAACTGTTATGGTGTGGTCTGGGCGAGAGGAACAACAGCCCAAATAAGGAGCATCATTACTTAATGTCAGAGATGTGTATCCCAATTGTGCTGTTCCTAAAGAAGAATAAGTGGTTACTATTTTGGATGCATGTTAACAAATATAAATAATACAAAACATACCAGACAAAAATTATATTCATCCTGAAAACTGTGTCAGAACTAACACAGTACTTGTTTACAGTGTTGATGTATGCTATTTTGCCAAACGTATTCACTTGCCTGCCTTCAAATACATATTAAAATGATATCGGTCTACCTTTAAACTATTGTAGGAAGTCTTTGCACAAGGTTTACGAGTCTGTTAATCAAAATTTATGATTAGACTCTCAGAACACTATCTGTGAGGTCAGATATTGATGTTTGATGACAAGGCCTGGCTTGCAGTCTCCATCTAATTCATCCCAAAGGTTGTCTGTTGGGTTAAGGTCAGGACTCTGTGCAGGCCAGTCAAATTTTTCATCAACAAACTCGCCCATCGATGTCTTTAGCGACCTTTGTGCAATGTACATGTAGGAAAAGAAAGGGGCTGTCTACAAACACTTCCCAAAAAATTAGGGAAGTGTTTGTAGACACTCTGGACAATTTCATAGGTGCATGAAATTGTCCAGAGTGTCTTAGTATGCTGACATATTAAGAGTTTCTTGCACTGGAAGAGGATGAGCCCACCTCCCAAAAGACAATTCCACACCAATCCCCCCTACACTAAAATTTACACTTTGCACAATGCTCAGGGGAAGATGCCGGACAAATCCAGGAGGTGAAATGGACATGACGGTCAGTTGTAAATATCTGGCTGATGACCGAGTCAAGTTGTTCTACCACTCCTATCTTTGGCAAAGCCATGATCATGTGCGGGGGGTGGTGGGGTACAAGGAATCTGATTGGTCCATGTTCCGTGCTTCCAGTGTTTTGGCAGCTGTGTGAAGCTGTGGTGGCAAGACTTCCGGTGCTGGTTGTGCCAGTAATCCTCAAACCTGCTGATGGACACCAGATGTGGGGGACGACGACAGGCTGAAGGAGTCCTACAGGACGCTTAAATGCCTACCAGCAGGCAAAGCAATGCACAACTTCAGTCTTCAAGAAGGTAAAGACTCAATTGTGGGAAAGGGTTAGTGAGACAATGAATGAAGACTTTGAGTTGGCCCTGAAGGTATTCTGGCAAACCTTTTGATGACTCAAGAGGGTAAAGCACCCCTTTCTCTTCATCATTTACAGGATGGATGGGTACGTGCTGACCCTAATTCAGGGAGTTGGGCATTGGAACAAATACTTTGAGAAACCCCTAAATCCTACTGACATATTCCAGCGAGGAAAAAGAGGTGGGTCCACTCATCACTGAATAAAATCCGCCCTGAGTATGTCATGGTTCTGACTGTTGTAAGGTGGTCATGGGTGACATGTCTAATTCAACATTGTGTGGATTTGTGCTGTGCCTCTGGAGTGGAAGACTGGGGTGGAGACTGTTTTCTGGCTATAAGTGATGGCACTCTCCAGGAAAGTATACTGCGGGTTACTGGGGAGCAGAGTCCAGTTGTTATTTTAACCTCAGAGACGGGATTAACAGGGCAATCATTGCAGCGGTCACGGAACGCTGGACTAGCTCTATACTCTCTCAATGGTGCGCATGGGAGTTTGACCAACTAATCCACATGTACTCTGGGTAACTGGAGAAGGTTTTCGACCATGTCCATCTGGGTATCCTTCAGAAAGCAATTTGGGAGGGAGGGGTGGAAGGCTAATTTCTACTGTTGGATTACTCTTGGTCGAAGGAGAGGAGGAAAGTGCGTTTGCACGAAGAAAGAGAAGAGGAGCGCCAAGAGTATAGGACTATGGATGTTATGAGGGAGGACATGAAGGTAGTTGGTGTGCGAGAAGAGGATGCAACGGATAGGGCTAGATGGAGGCAATTGATTCGCTGTGGTGACCCCTGAAGGGAAAAGCCGAAAGGAAAAGAAGAAGAAGTGGAAGGCTAATTTCTACAGGTTCTATTGTCTCCGTATTCCTGGAATCAGAGAATGTTTCACATCGCCAGCAGTGAGTCAGACTCGTTTCCAGTTGCAGTTGGACTCCACTCGGGTTGCCTCCAGAATAAGGGTGGCATTTCCACCAGGAAGGAGAGATGTTCTTTCCTAAAGTGGAGGGAGTTGAAGTATCTCTTGAGTCTTATTCACAAGTGAGGACAAGTTGGAACAGAACATAGACAGGTGACAGATTGTAGCAGCATCCACAGTAAAGTGGTTGCTCTACTGGTCAGCAGTGGTGGAAAGGAAAAATATGAGCCTCAAGGGAAAGCTCTTTACTGATGTATGTTTTCACCCTCACCTATGGTCATGAGCTCTGGACAATGACCAAAAGGACAGAATCGCAAGTACAATCACTCTATTAATGGAATTTCTCCGCAGGGTGGGTGGGCTATGCCTCAGAGATAGGAGGAGGAGCTTATACATCCAGGAGAGGCTCAAGGGTGAGCTGCTACTCCTATGTGTTGAACATAGCCAGCTGAGGTGGCATGGGTATCTGATCAGGATGGCCCTCGACAACTTCCTAGGTAGGTACCAGGTGTTTAGTGATTACCTGAAATCATTGAAGTTTATGAACACAATTTAAATATCTGAAAATCGTTGTTTTGATTGCTAGTTTTACATAAAATAAATCAAGTTCTACGCATC